>NW_026088800.1:0-48307 GCF_024542745.1 Macaca thibetana thibetana | reverse complement strand
GTGAAATCATCTCACAGAGTTACAGCTTTCCCTCAAGAAGCCTTTCGCTAAAAGACAGTTCTTGTGGAATTGGCAAAGTGATATTTGGAAGCCCATAGAGGGCTATGGTGAAAAAGGAAATATCCTCAGATGAAATCTGGAAAGAAGCTTTCTGAGAAACTGCTTAGTGTGTCTGTGAATTCATCTCACAGAGTTACATCTGTATTTCGTGGATCTCTTTGCTAGCCTTATTTCTGTGGAATCTGGCAAACAGATATTTGGATCCCTTTGAAGGCTATAGGGAAAAAGGAAATATCCTCAGATAAAAAAGAGAAAGAAGCTTTCTGAGAAACTTCTTTGTGTTCTGTGAATTCATCTCACAGAGTTACAGCTTTCCCCTCAAGAAGCCTTTCGCTAAGACATTTCTTGTGGAATTGGAAAAGTGATATTTGGAAGCCCTTTGAAGACTATGGTGAAAAGGAAATATCCTCAGATGATAACAAAGGAAAGAAGCTTTCTGAGAAACTTCTTTGTGTTCTGTGAAATCATCTCACAGAGTTACATCTGTTTTCGTGATCTCTTTCGCTAGCCTTATTTCTGTGGAATCTGGCAAAGTGATATTTCGGATCCCTTTGAAGGCTATAGGGCCAAAGGAAATATCCTCAGATGAAAAGAGAAAGAAGCTTTCTGAGAAACTTCTTAGTGTTCTGTGAATTCATCTCACAGAGTTACATCTGTGTTTCGTCAAGAAAAATGCTTAGTGTTCTGTGAATTCATCTCACAGAGTTACATCTGTATTTCGTGGATCTCTTTGCTAGCCTTATTTCTGTGGAATCTGAGAACAGATATTTCGGATCCCTTTGAAGACTATAGGGCCAAAGGAAATATCCTCCGATAACAAAGAGAAAGAAGCTTTCTGAGAAACTTCTTTGTGTTCTGTGAAATCATCTCACAGAGTTACAGCTTTCCCCTCAAGAAGCCTTTCGCTAAGACAGTTCTTGTGGAATTGGCAAAGTGATATTTGGAAGCCCATAGAGGGCTATGGTGAAAAAGGAAATATCCTCAGATGAAATCTGGAAAGAAGCTTTCTGAGAAACTGCTTAGTGTTCTGTGAATTCATCTCACAGAGTTACATCTGTGTTTCCGATAACAAGAGAAAAGAAGCTTTCTGAGAAACTTCTTTGTGTTCTGTGAAATCATCTCACAGAGTTACAGCTTTCCCTCAAGAAGCCTTTCGCTAAGACAGTTCTTGTGGAATTGGCAAAGTGATATTTGGAAGCCCATAGAGGGCTATGGTGAAAAAGGAAATATCCTCAGATGAAATCTGGAAAGAAGCTTTCTGAGAAACTGCTTAGTGTTCTGTGAATTCATCTCACAGAGTTACATCTGTATTTCGTGGATCTCTTTGCTAGCCTTATTTCTGTGGAATCTGAGAACAGATATTTCGGATCCCTTTGAAGACTATAGGGCCAAAGGAAATATCCTCCGATAACAAAGAGAAAGAAGCTTTCTGAGAAACTTCTTTGTGTTCTGTGAAATCATCTCACAGAGTTACAGCTTTCCCCTCAAGAAGCCTTTCGCTAAGACAGTTCTTGTGGAATTGGCAAAGTGATATTTGGAAGCCCATAGAGGGCTATGGTGAAAAAGGAAATATCCTCAGATGAAATCTGGAAAGAAGCTTTCTGAGAAACTGCTTAGTGTTCTGTGAATTCATCTCACAGAGTTACATCTGTATTTCGTGGATCTCTTTGCTAGCCTTATTTCTGTGGAATCTGAGAACAGATATTTCGGATCCCTTTGAAGACTATAGGGCCAAAGGAAATATCCTCCGATAACAAAGAGAAAGAAGCTTTCTGAGAAACTTCTTTGTGTTCTGTGAAATCATCTCACAGAGTTACAGCTTTCCCTCAAGAAGCCTTTCGCTAAGACAGTTCTTGTGGAATTGGCAAAGTGATATTTGGAAGCCCATAGAGGGCTATGGTGAAAAAGGAAATATCCTCAGATGAAATCTGGAAAGAAGCTTTCTGAGAAACTGCTTAGTGTTCTGTGATTCATCTCACAGAGTTACATCTGTATTTCGTGGATCTCTTTGCTAGCCTTATTTCTGTGGAATCTGAGAACAGATATTTCGGATCCCTTTGAAGACTATAGGGCCAAAGGAAATATCCTCCGATAACAAAGAGAAAGAAGCTTTCTGAGAAACTTCTTTGTGTTCTGTGAAATCATCTCACAGAGTTACAGCTTTCCCCTCAAGAAGCCTTTCGCTAAGACAGTTCTTGTGGAATTGGCAAAGTGATATTTGGAAGCCCATAGAGGGCTATGGTGAAAAAGGAAATATCCTCAGATGAAATCTGGAAAGAAGCTTTCTGAGAAACTGCTTAGTGTTCTGTGAATTCATCTCACAGAGTTACATCTGTGTTTCGTAGATCTCTTTGCTAGCCTTATTTCTGTGGAATCTGAGAACAGATATTTCGGATCCCTTTGAAGACTATAGGGCCAAAGGAAATATCCTCCGATAACAAAGAGAAAGAAGCTTTCTGAGAAAAACTTCTTTGTGTTCTGTGAAATCATCTCACAGAGTTACAGCTTTCCCCTCAAGAAGCCTTTCGCTAAGACAGTTCTTGTGGAATTGGCAAAGTGATATTTGGAAGCCCATAGAGGGCTATGGTGAAAAAGGAAATATCCTCAGATGAAATCTGGAAAGAAGCTTTCTGAGAAACTGCTTAGTGTTCTGTGAATTCATCTCACAGAGTTACATCTGTGTTTCGTAGATCTCTTTGCTAGCCTTATTTCTGTGGAATCTGAGAACAGATATTTCGGATCCCTTTGAAGACTATAGGGCCAAAGGAAATATCCTCCGATAACAAAGAGAAAGAAGCTTTCTGAGAAACTTCTTTGTGTTCTGTGAAATCATCTCACAGAGTTACAGCTTTCCCTCAAGAAGCCTTTCGCTAAGACAGTTCTTGTGGAATTGGCAAAGTGATATTTGGAAGCCCATAGAGGGCTATGGTGAAAAAGGAAATATCCTCAGATGAAATCTGGAAAGAAAGAAGCTTTCTGAGAAACTGCTTAGTGTTCTGTGAATTCATCTCACAGAGTTACATCTGTATTTCGTGGATCTCTTTGCTAGCCTTATTTCTGTGGAATCTGAGAACAGATATTTCGGATCCCTTTGAAGACTATAGGGCCAAAGGAAATATCCTCCGATAACAAAGAGAAAGAAGCTTTCTGAGAAACTTCTTTGTGTTCTGTGAAATCATCTCACAGAGTTACAGCTTTCCCCTCAAGAAGCCTTTCGCTAAGACAGTTCTTGTGGAATTGGCAAAGTGATATTTGGAAGCCCATAGAGGGCTATGGTGAAAAAGGAAATATCCTCAGATGAAATCTGGAAAGAAGCTTTCTGAGAAACTGCTTAGTGTTCTGTGAATTCATCTCACAGAGTTACATCTGTATTTCGTGGATCTCTTTGCTAGCCTTATTTCTGTGGAATCTGAGAACAGATATTTCGGATCCCTTTGAAGACTATAGGGCCAAAGGAAATATCCTCCGATAACAAAGAGAAAGAAGCTTTCTGAGAAACTTCTTTGTGTTCTGTGAAATCATCTCACAGAGTTACAGCTTTCCCCTCAAGAAGCCTTTCGCTAAGACAGTTCTTGTGGAATTGGCAAAGTGATATTTGGAAGCCCATAGAGGGCTATGGTGAAAAAGGAAATATCCTCAGATGAAATCTGGAAAGAAGCTTTCTGAGAAACTGCTTAGTGTTCTGTGAATTCATCTCACAGAGTTACATCTGTGTTTCGTAGATCTCTTTGCTAGCCTTATTTCTGTGGAATCTGAGAACAGATATTTCGGATCCCTTTGAAGACTATAGGGCCAAAGGAAATATCCTCCGATAACAAAGAGAAAGAAGCTTTCTGAGAAACTTCTTTGTGTTCTGTGAAATCATCTCACAGAGTTACAGCTTTCCCCTCAAGAAGCCTTTCGCTAAGACAGTTCTTGTGGAATTGGCAAAGTGATATTTGGAAGCCCATAGAGGGCTATGGTGAAAAAGGAAATATCCTCAGATGAAATCTGGAAAGAAGCTTTCTGAGAAACTGCTTAGTGTTCTGTGAATTCATCTCACAGAGTTACATCTGTATTTCGTGGATCTCTTTGCTAGCCTTATTTCTGTGGAATCTGAGAACAGATATTTCGGATCCCTTTGAAGACTATAGGGCCAAAGGAAATATCCTCCGATAACAAAGAGAAAGAAGCTTTCTGAGAAACTTCTTTGTGTTCTGTGAAATCATCTCACAGAGTTACAGCTTTCCCCTCAAGAAGCCTTTCGCTAAGACAGTTCTTGTGGAATTGGCAAAGTGATATTTGGAAGCCCATAGAGGGCTATGGTGAAAAAGGAAATATCCTCAGATGAAATCTGGAAAGAAGCTTTCTGAGAAACTGCTTAGTGTTCTGTGAATTCATCTCACAGAGTTACATCTGTATTTCGTGGATCTCTTTGCTAGCCTTATTTCTGTGGAATCTGAGAACAGATATTTCGGATCCCTTTGAAGACTATAGGGCCAAAGGAAATATCCTCCGATAACAAAGAGAAAGAAGCTTTCTGAGAAACTTCTTTGTGTTCTGTGAAATCATCTCACAGAGTTACAGCTTTCCCTCAAGAAGCCTTTCGCTAAGACAGTTCTTGTGGAATTGGCAAAGTGATATTTGGAAGCCCATAGAGGGCTATGGTGAAAAAGGAAATATCCTCAGATGAAATCTGGAAAGAAGCTTTCTGAGAAACTGCTTAGTGTTCTGTGAATTCATCTCACAGAGTTACATCTGTATTTCGTGGATCTCTTTGCTAGCCTTATTTCTGTGGAATCTGAGAACAGATATTTCGGATCCCTTTGAAGACTATAGGGCCAAAGGAAATATCCTCCGATAACAAAGAGAAAGAAGCTTTCTGAGAAACTTCTTTGTGTTCTGTGAAATCATCTCACAGAGTTACAGCTTTCCCCTCAAGAAGCCTTTCGCTAAGACAGTTCTTGTGGAATTGGCAAAGTGATATTTGGAAGCCCATAGAGGGCTATGGTGAAAAAAAGGAAATATCCTCAGATGAAATCTGGAAAGAAGCTTTCTGAGAAACTGCTTAGTGTTCTGTGAATTCATCTCACAGAGTTACATCTGTGTTTCGTAGATCTCTTTGCTAGCCTTATTTCTGTGGAATCTGAGAACAGATATTTCGGATCCCTTTGAAGACTATAGGGCCAAAGGAAATATCCTCCGATAACAAAGAGAAAGAAGCTTTCTGAGAAACTTCTTTGTGTTCTGTGAAATCATCTCACAGAGTTACAGCTTTCCCCTCAAGAAGCCTTTCGCTAAGACAGTTCTTGTGGAATTGGCAAAGTGATATTTGGAAGCCCATAGAGGGCTATGGTGAAAAAGGAAATATCCTCAGATGAAATCTGGAAAGAAGCTTTCTGAGAAACTGCTTAGTGTTCTGTGAATTCATCTCACAGAGTTACATCTGTGTTTCGTAGATCTCTTTGCTAGCCTTATTTCTGTGGAATCTGAGAACAGATATTTCGGATCCCTTTGAAGACTATAGGGCCAAAGGAAATATCCTCCGATAACAAAGAGAAAGAAGCTTTCTGAGAAACTTCTTTGTGTTCTGTGAAATCATCTCACAGAGTTACAGCTTTCCCCTCAAGAAGCCTTTCGCTAAGACAGTTCTTGTGGAATTGGCAAAGTGATATTTGGAAGCCCATAGAGGGCTATGGTGAAAAAGGAAATATCCTCAGATGAAATCTGGAAAGAAGCTTTCTGAGAAACTGCTTAGTGTTCTGTGAATTCATCTCACAGAGTTACATCTGTATTTCGTGGATCTCTTTGCTAGCCTTATTTCTGTGGAATCTGAGAACAGATATTTCGGATCCCTTTGAAGACTATAGGGCCAAAGGAAATATCCTCCGATAACAAAGAGAAAGAAGCTTTCTGAGAAACTTCTTTGTGTTCTGTGAAATCATCTCACAGAGTTACAGCTTTCCCCTCAAGAAGCCTTTCGCTAAGACAGACAGTTCTTGTGGAATTGGCAAAGTGATATTTGGAAGCCCATAGAGGGCTATGGTGAAAAAGGAAATATCCTCAGATGAAATCTGGAAAGAAGCTTTCTGAGAAACTGCTTAGTGTTCTGTGTGAATTCATCTCACAGAGTTACATCTGTATTTCGTGGATCTCTTTGCTAGCCTTATTTCTGTGGAATCTGAGAACAGATATTTCGGATCCCTTTGAAGACTATAGGGCCAAAGGAAATATCCTCCGATAACAAAGAGAAAGAAGCTTTCTGAGAAACTTCTTTGTGTTCTGTGAAATCATCTCACAGAGTTACAGCTTTCCCCTCAAGAAGCCTTTCGCTAAGACAGTTCTTGTGGAATTGGCAAAGTGATATTTGGAAGCCCATAGAGGGCTATGGTGAAAAAGGAAATATCCTCAGATGAAATCTGGAAAGAAGCTTTCTGAGAAAAACTGCTTAGTGTTCTGTGAATTCATCTCACAGAGTTACATCTGTATTTCGTGGATCTCTTTGCTAGCCTTATTTCTGTGGAATCTGAGAACAGATATTTCGGATCCCTTTGAAGACTATAGGGCCAAAGGAAATATCCTCCGATAACAAAGAGAAAGAAGCTTTCTGAGAAAAACTTCTTTGTGTTCTGTGAAATCATCTCACAGAGTTACAGCTTTCCCCTCAAGAAGCCTTTCGCTAAGACAGTTCTTGTGGAATTGGCAAAGTGATATTTGGAAGCCCATAGAGGGCTATGGTGAAAAAGGAAATATCCTCAGATGAAATCTGGAAAGAAGCTTTCTGAGAAACTGCTTAGTGTTCTGTGAATTCATCTCACAGAGTTACATCTGTATTTCGTGGATCTCTTTGCTAGCCTTATTTCTGTGGAATCTGAGAACAGATATTTCGGATCCCTTTGAAGACTATAGGGCCAAAGGAAATATCCTCCGATAACAAAGAGAAAGAAGCTTTCTGAGAAACTTCTTTGTGTTCTGTGAAATCATCTCACAGAGTTACAGCTTTCCCTCAAGAAGCCTTTCGCTAAGACAGTTCTTGTGGAATTGGCAAAGTGATATTTGGAAGCCCATAGAGGGCTATGGTGAAAAAGGAAATATCCTCAGATGAAATCTGGAAAGAAGCTTTCTGAGAAACTGCTTAGTGTTCTGTGAATTCATCTCACAGAGTTACATCTGTATTTCGTGGATCTCTTTGCTAGCCTTATTTCTGTGGAATCTGAGAACAGATATTTCGGATCCCTTTGAAGACTATAGGGCCAAAGGAAATATCCTCCGATAACAAAGAGAAAGAAGCTTTCTGAGAAACTTCTTTGTGTTCTGTGAAATCATCTCACAGAGTTACAGCTTTCCCCTCAAGAAGCCTTTCGCTAAGACAGTTCTTGTGGAATTGGCAAAGTGATATTTGGAAGCCCATAGAGGGCTATGGTGAAAAAGGAAATATCCTCAGATGAAATCTGGAAAGAAGCTTTCTGAGAAAACTGCTTAGTGTTCTGTGAATTCATCTCAGAGTTACATCTCTGTATTTCGTGGATCTCTTTGCTAGCCTTATTTCTGTGGAATCTGAGAACAGATATTTCGGATCCCTTTGAAGACTATAGGGCCAAAGGAAATATCCTCCGATAACAAAGAGAAAGAAGCTTTCTGAGAAACTTCTTTGTGTTCTGTGAAATCATCTCACAGAGTTACAGCTTTCCCCTCAAGAAGCCTTTCGCTAAGACAGTTCTTGTGGAATTGGCAAAGTGATATTTGGAAGCCCATAGAGGGCTATGGTGAAAAAGGAAATATCCTCAGATGAAATCTGGAAAGAAGCTTTCTGAGAAAAACTGCTTAGTGTTCTGTGAATTCATCTCACAGAGTTACATCTGTGTTTTCGTGGATCTCTTTGCTAGCCTTATTTCTGTGGAATCTGAGAAACAGATATTTCGGATCCCTTTGAAGACTATAGGGCCAAAGGAAATATCCTCCGATAACAAAGAGAAAGAAGCTTTCTGAGAAAAACTTCTTTGTGTTCTGTGAAATCATCTCACAGAGTTACAGCTTTCCCCTCAAGAAGCCTTTCGCTAAGACAGTTCTTGTGGAATTGGCAAAGTGATATTTGGAAGCCCATAGAGGGCTATGGTGAAAAAGGAAATATCCTCAGATGAAATCTGGAAAGAAGCTTTCTGAGAAACTGCTTAGTGTTCTGTGAATTCATCTCACAGAGTTACATCTGTATTTCGTGGATCTCTTTGCTAGCCTTATTTCTGTGGAATCTGAGAACAGATATTTCGGATCCCTTTGAAGACTATAGGGCCAAAGGAAATATCCTCCGATAACAAAGAGAAAGAAGCTTTCTGAGAAACTTCTTTGTGTTCTGTGAAATCATCTCACAGAGTTACAGCTTTCCCCTCAAGAAGCCTTTCGCTAAGACAGTTCTTGTGGAATTGGCAAAGTGATATTTGGAAGCCCATAGAGGGCTATGGTGAAAAAGGAAATATCCTCAGATGAAATCTGGAAAGAAGCTTTCTGAGAAACTGCTTAGTGTTCTGTGAATTCATCTCACAGAGTTACATCTGTATTTCGTGGATCTCTTTGCTAGCCTTATTTCTGTGGAATCTGAGAACAGATATTTCGGATCCCTTTGAAGACTATAGGGCCAAAGGAAATATCCTCCGATAACAAAGAGAAAGAAGCTTTCTGAGAAACTTCTTTGTGTTCTGTGAAATCATCTCACAGAGTTACAGCTTTCCCCTCAAGAAGCCTTTCGCTAAGACAGTTCTTGTGGAATTGGCAAAGTGATATTTGGAAGCCCATAGAGGGCTATGGTGAAAAAGGAAATATCCTCAGATGAAATCTGGAAAGAAGCTTTCTGAGAAACTGCTTAGTGTTCTGTGAATTCATCTCACAGAGTTACATCTGTGTTTCGTAGATCTCTTTGCTAGCCTTATTTCTGTGGAATCTGAGAACAGATATTTCGGATCCCTTTGAAGACTATAGGGCCAAAGGAAATATCCTCCGATAACAAAGAGAAAGAAGCTTTCTGAGAAACTTCTTTGTGTTCTGTGAAATCATCTCACAGAGTTACAGCTTTCCCCTCAAGAAGCCTTTCGCTAAGACAGTTCTTGTGGAATTGGCAAAGTGATATTTGGAAGCCCATAGAGGGCTATGGTGAAAAAGGAAATATCCTCAGATGAAATCTGGAAAGAAGCTTTCTGAGAAAAACTGCTTAGTGTTCTGTGAATTCATCTCACAGAGTTACATCTGTATTTCGTGGATCTCTTTGCTAGCCTTATTTCTGTGGAATCTGAGAACAGATATTTCGGATCCCTTTGAAGACTATAGGGCCAAAGGAAATATCCTCCGATAACAAAGAGAAAGAAGCTTTCTGAGAAACTTCTTTGTGTTCTGTGAAATCATCTCACAGAGTTACAGCTTTCCCCTCAAGAAGCCTTTCGCTAAGACAGTTCTTGTGGAATTGGCAAAGTGATATTTGGAAGCCCATAGAGGGCTATGGTGAAAAAAGGAATATCCTCAGATGAGATGAAATCTGGAAAGAAGCTTTCTGAGAAACTGCTTAGTGTTCTGTGAATTCATCTCACAGAGTTACATCTGTATTTCGTGGATCTCTTTGCTAGCCTTATTTCTGTGGAATCTGAGAACAGATATTTCGGATCCCTTTGAAGACTATAGGGCCAAAGGAAATATCCTCCGATAACAAAGAGAAAGAAGCTTTCTGAGAAACTTCTTTGTGTTCTGTGAAATCATCTCACAGAGTTACAGCTTTCCCCTCAAGAAGCCTTTCGCTAAGACAGTTCTTGTGGAATTGGCAAAGTGATATTTGGAAGCCCATAGAGGGCTATGGTGAAAAAGGAAATATCCTCAGATGAAATCTGGAAAGAAGCTTTCTGAGAAACTGCTTAGTGTTCTGTGAATTCATCTCACAGAGTTACATCTGTATTTCGTGGATCTCTTTGCTAGCCTTTTTTATTTGTGGAATCTGAGAACAGATATTTCGGATCCCTTTGAAGACTATAGGGCCAAAGGAAATATCCTCCGATAACAAAGAGAAAGAAGCTTTCTGAGAAACTTCTTTGTGTTCTGTGAAATCATCTCACAGAGTTACAGCTTTCCCCTCAAGAAGCCTTTCGCTAAGACAGTTCTTGTGGAATTGGCAAAGTGATATTTGGAAGCCCATAGAGGGCTATGGTGAAAAAGGAAATATCCTCAGATGAAATCTGGAAAGAAGCTTTCTGAGAAACTGCTTAGTGTTCTGTGAATTCATCTCACAGAGTTACATCTGTGTTTCGTAGATCTCTTTGCTAGCCTTATTTTTGCTAGCCTGTGGAATCTGAGAACAGATATTTCGGATCCCTTTGAAGACTATAGGGCCAAAGGAAATATCCTCCGATAACAAAGAGAAAGAAGCTTTCTGAGAAACTTCTTTGTGTTCTGTGAAATCATCTCACAGAGTTACAGCTTTCCCCTCAAGAAGCCTTTCGCTAAGACAGTTCTTGTGGAATTGGCAAAGTGATATTGGAAGCCCATAGAGGGCTATGGTGAAAAAGGAAATATCCTCAGATGAAATCTGGAAAGAAGCTTTCTGAGAAACTGCTTAGTGTTCTGTGAATTCATCTCACAGAGTTACATCTGTATTTCGTGGATCTCTTTGCTAGCCTTATTTCTGTGGAATCTGAGAACAGATATTTCGGATCCCTTTGAAGACTATAGGGCCAAAGGAAATATCCTCCGATAACAAAGAGAAAGAAGCTTTCTGAGAAACTTCTTTGTGTTCTGTGAAATCATCTCACAGAGTTACAGCTTTCCCCTCAAGAAGCCTTTCGCTAAGACAGTTCTTGTGGAATTGGCAAAGTGATATTTGGAAGCCCATAGAGGGCTATGGTGAAAAAGGAAATATCCTCAGATGAAATCTGGAAAGAAGCTTTCTGAGAAAAACTGCTTAGTGTTCTGTGAATTCATCTCACAGAGTTACATCTGTGTTTCGTGGATCTCTTTGCTAGCCTTATTTCTGTGGGATCTGAGAACAGATATTTCGGATCCCTTTGAAGACTATAGGGCCAAAGGAAATATCCTCCGATAACAAAGAGAAAGAAGCTTTCTGAGAAACTTCTTTGTGTTCTGTGAAATCATCTCACAGAGTTACAGCTTTCCCCTCAAGAAGCCTTTCGCTAAGACAGTTCTTGTGGAATTGGCAAAGTGATATTTGGAAGCCCATAGAGGGCTATGGTGAAAAAGGAAATATCCTCAGATGAAATCTGGAAAGAAGCTTTCTGAGAAAACTGCTTAGTGTTCTGTGAATTCATCTCACAGAGTTACATCTGTATTTCGTGGATCTCTTTGCTAGCCTTATTTCTGTGGAATCTGAGAACAGATATTTCGGATCCCTTTGAAGACTATAGGGCCAAAGGAAATATCCTCCCAAAGATAACAAAGAGAAAGAAGCTTTTCTGAGAAACTTCTTTGTGTTCTGTGAAATCATCTCACAGAGTTACAGCTTTCCCCTCAAGAAGCCTTTCGCTAAGACACAGTTCTTGTGGAATTGGCAAAGTGATATTTGGAAGCCCATAGAGGGCTATGGTGAAAAAGGAAATATCCTCAGATGAAATCTGGAAAGAAGCTTTCTGAGAAACTGCTTAGTGTTCTGTGAATTCATCTCACAGAGTTACATCTGTATTTCGTGGATCTCTTTGCTAGCCTTATTTCTGTGGAATCTGAGAACAGATATTTTTCGGATCCCTTTGAAGACTATAGGGCCAAAGGAAATATCCTCCGATAACAAAGAGAAAGAAGCTTTCTGAGAAAAAAAGAAGCTTTGTGTTCTGTGAAATCATCTCACAGAGTTACAGCTTTCCCCTCAAGAAGCCTTTCGCTAAGACAGTTCTTGTGGAATTGGCAAAGTGATATTTGGAAGCCCATAGAGGGCTATGGTGAAAAAGGAAATATCCTCAGATGAAATCTGGAAAGAAGCTTTCTGAGAAACTGCTTAGTGTTCTGTGAATTCATCTCACAGAGTTACATCTGTATTTCGTGATCTCTTTGCTAGCCTTATTTCTGTGGAATCTGAGAACAGATATTTCGGATCCCTTTGAAGACTATAGGGCCAAAGGAAATATCCTCCGATAACAAAGAGAAAGAAGCTTTCTGAGAAACTTCTTTGTGTTCTGTGAAATCATCTCACAGAGTTACAGCTTTCCCCTCAAGAAGCCTTTCGCTAAGACAGTTCTTGTGGAATTGGCAAAGTGATATTTGGAAGCCCATAGAGGGCTATGGTGAAAAAGGAAATATCCTCAGATGAAATCTGGAAAGAAGCTTTCTGAGAAACTGCTTAGTGTTCTGTGAATTCATCTCACAGAGTTACATCTGTATTTCGTGGATCTCTTTGCTAGCCTTATTTCTGTGGAATCTGAGAACAGATATTTCGGATCCCTTTGAAGACTATAGGGCCAAAGGAAATATCCTCCGATAACAAAGAGAAAGAAGCTTTCTGAGAAACTTCTTTGTGTTCTGTGAAATCATCTCACAGAGTTACAGCTTTCCCCTCAAGAAGCCTTTCGCTAAGACAGTTCTTGTGGAATTGGCAAAGTGATATTTGGAAGCCCATAGAGGGCTATGGTGAAAAAGGAAATATCCTCAGATGAAATCTGGAAAGAAGCTTTCTGAGAAACTGCTTAGTGTTCTGTGAATTCATCTCACAGAGTTACATCTGTATTTCGTGGATCTCTTTGCTAGCCTTATTTCTGTGGAATCTGAGAACAGATATTTCGGATCCCTTTGAAGACTATAGGGCCAAAGGAAATATCCTCCGATAACAAAGAGAAAGAAGCTTTCTGAGAAACTTCTTTGTGTTCTGTGAAATCATCTCACAGAGTTACAGCTTTCCCCTCAAGAAGCCTTTCGCTAAGACAGTTCTTGTGGAATTGGCAAAGTGATATTTGGAAGCCCATAGAGGGCTATGGTGGGAAAAAAAAATATCCTCAGATGAAATCTGGAAAGAAGCTTTCTGAGAAACTGCTTAGTGTTGTGTGTGAATTCATCTCACAGAGTTACATCTGTATTTCGTGGATCTCTTTGCTAGCCTTATTTCTGTGGAATCTGAGAACAGATATTTCGGATCCCTTTGAAGACTATAGGGCCAAAGGAAATATCCTCCGATAACAAAGAGAAAGAAGCTTTCTGAGAAACTTCTTTGTGTTCTGTGAAATCATCTCACAGAGTTACAGCTTTCCCCTCAAGAAGCCTTTCGCTAAGACAGTTCTTGTGGAATTGGCAAAGTGATATTTGGAAGCCCATAGAGGGCTATGGTGAAAAAGGAAATATCCTCAGATGAAATCTGGAAAGAAGCTTTCTGAGAAACTGCTTAGTGTTCTGTGAATTCATCTCACAGAGTTACATCTGTATTTCGTGGATCTCTTTGCTAGCCTTATTTCTGTGGAATCTGAGAAGAGATATTTCGGATCCCTTTGAAGACTATAGGGCCAAAGGAAATATCCTCCGATAACAAAGAGAAAGAAGCTTTCTGAGAAACTTCTTTGTGTTCTGTGAAATCATCTCACAGAGTTACAGCTTTCCCCTCAAGAAGCCTTTCGCTAAGACAGTTCTTGTGGAATTGGCAAAGTGATATTTGGAAGCCCATAGAGGGCTATGGTGAAAAAGGAAATATCCTCAGATGAAATCTGGAAAGAAGCTTTCTGAGAAAACTGCTTAGTGTTCTGTTAATTCATCTCACAGAGTTACATCTGTATTTCGTGGATCTCTTTGCTAGCCTTATTTCTGTGGAATCTGAGAACAGATATTTCGGATCCCTTTGAAGACTATAGGGCCAAAGGAAATATCCTCCGATAACAAAGAGAAAGAAGCTTTCTGAGAAACTTCTTTGTGTTCTGTGAAATCATCTCACAGAGTTACAGCTTTCCCCTCAAGAAGCCTTTCGCTAAGACAGTTCTTGTGGAATTGGCAAAGTGATATTTGGAAGCCCATAGAGGGCTATGGTGAAAAAGGAAATATCCTCAGATGAAATCTCTGAAAAAAAGCTTTCTGAGAAACTGCTTAGTGTTCTGTGAATTCATCTCACAGAGTTACATCTGTATTTCGTGGATCTCTTTGCTAGCCTTATTTCTGTGGAATCTGAGAACAGATATTTCGGATCCCTTTGAAGACTATAGGGCCAAAGGAAATATCCTCCGATAACAAAGAGAAAGAAGCTTTCTGAGAAACTTCTTTGTGTTCTGTGAAATCATCTCACAGAGTTACAGCTTTCCCCTCAAGAAGCCTTTCGCTAAGACAGTTCTTGTGGAATTGGCAAAGTGATATTTGGAAGCCCATAGAGGGCTATGGTGAAAAAGGAAATATCCTCAGATGAAATCTGGAAAGAAGCTTTCTGAGAAAACTGCTTAGTGTTCTGTGAATTCATCTCACAGAGTTACATCTGTATTTCGTGGATCTCTTTGCTAGCCTTATTTCTGTGGAATCTGAGAACAGATATTTCGGATCCCTTTGAAGACTATAGGGCCAAAGGAAATATCCTCCGATATAACAAAGAGAAAGAAGCTTTCTGAGAAACTTCTTTGTGTTCTGTGAAATCATCTCACAGAGTTACAGCTTTCCCCTCAAGAAGCCTTTCGCTAAGACAGTTCTTGTGGAATTGGCAAAGTGATATTTGGAAGCCCATAGAGGGCTATGGTGAAAAAGGAAATATCCTCAGATGAAATCTGGAAAGAAGCTTTCTGAGAAACTGCTTAGTGTTCTGTGAATTCATCTCACAGAGTTACATCTGTATTTCGTGGATCTCTTTGCTAGCCTTATTTCTGTGGAATCTGAGAACAGATATTTTCGGATCCCTTTGAAGACTATAGGGCCAAAGGAAATATCCTCCGATAACAAAGAGAAAGAAGCTTTCTGAGAAACTTCTTTGTGTTCTGTGAAATCATCTCACAGAGTTACAGCTTTCCCCTCAAGAAGCCTTTCGCTAAGACAGTTCTTGTGGAATTGGCAAAGTGATATTTGGAAGCCCATAGAGGGCTATGGTGAAAAAAATATATCCTCAGATGAAATCTGGAAAGAAGCTTTCTGAGAAACTGCTTAGTGTTCTGTGAATTCATCTCACAGAGTTACATCTGTATTTCGTGGATCTCTTTGCTAGCCTTATTTCTGTGGAATCTGAGAACAGATATTTCGGATCCCTTTGAAGACTATAGGGCCAAAGGAAATATCCTCCGATAACAAAGAGAAAGAAGCTTTCTGAGAAACTTCTTTGTGTTCTGTGAAATCATCTCACAGAGTTACAGCTTTCCCCTCAAGAAGCCTTTCGCTAAGACAGTTCTTGTGGAATTGGCAAAGTGATATTTGGAAGCCCATAGAGGGCTATGGTGAAAAAGGAAATATCCTCAGATGAAATCTGGAAAGAAGCTTTCTGAGAAACTGCTTAGTGTTCTGTGAATTCATCTCACAGAGTTACATCTGTATTTCGTGGATCTCTTTGCTAGCCTTATTTCTGTGGAATCTGAGAACAGATATTTCGGATCCCTTTTTGAAGACTATAGGGCCAAAGGAAATATCCTCCGATAACAAAGAGAAAGAAGCTTTCTGAGAAACTTCTTTGTGTTCTGTGAAATCATCTCACAGAGTTACAGCTTTCCCCTCAAGAAGCCTTTCGCTAAGACAGTTCTTGTGGAATTGGCAAAGTGATATTTGGAAGCCCATAGAGGGCTATGGTGAAAAAGGAAATATCCTCAGATGAAATCTGGAAAGAAGCTTTCTGAGAAAAACTGCTTAGTGTTCTGTGAATTCATCTCACAGAGTTACATCTGTATTTCGTGGATCTCTTTGCTAGCCTTATTTCTGTGGAATCTGAGAACAGATATTTCGGATCCCTTTGAAGACTATAGGGCCAAAGGAAATATCCTCCGATAACAAAGAGAAAGAAGCTTTCTGAGAAAACTTCTTTGTGTTCTGTGAAATCATCTCACAGAAATTATCTCAGCTTTCCCCTCAAGAAGCCTTTCGCTAAGACAGTTCTTGTGGAATTGGCAAAGTGATATTTGGATTTGGAAGCCCATAGAGGGCTATGGTGAAAAAGGAAATATCCTCAGATGAAATCTGGAAAGAAGCTTTCTGAGAAACTGCTTAGTGTTCTGTGAATTCATCTCACAGAGTTACATCTGTGTTTCGTAGATCTCTTTGCTAGCCTTATTTCTGTGGAATCTGAGAACAGATATTTCGGATCCCTTTGAAGACTATAGGGCCAAAGGAAATATCCTCCGATAACAAAGAGAAAGAAGCTTTCTGAGAAACTTCTTTGTGTTCTGTGAAATCATCTCACAGAGTTACAGCTTTCCCCTCAAGAAGCCTTTCGCTAAGACAGTTCTTTCGTGGAATTGGCAAAAAGATATTTGGAAGCCCATAGAGGGCTATGGTGAAAAAGGAAATATCCTCAGATGAAATCTGGAAAGAAGCTTTCTGAGAAAAAGCTGCTTAGTGTTCTGTGTGATTCATCTCACAGAGTTACATCTGTATTTCGTGGATCTCTTTGCTAGCCTTATTTCTGTGGAATCTGAATCTGAGAACAGATATTTCGGATCCCTTTGAAGACTATAGGGCCAAAGGAAATATCCTCCGATAACAAAGAGAAAGAAGCTTTCTGAGAAACTTCTTTGTGTTCTGTGAAATCATCTCACAGAGTTACAGCTTTCCCCTCAAGAAGCCTTTCGCTAAGACAGTTCTTGTGGAATTGGCAAAGTGATATTTGGAAGCCCATAGAGGGCTATGGTGAAAAAGGAAATATCCTCAGATGAAATCTGGAAAGAAGCTTTCTGAGAAACTGCTTAGTGTTCTGTGAATTCATCTCACAGAGTTACATCTGTGTTTCGTAGATCTCTTTGCTAGCCTTATTTCTGTGTGAATCTGAGAACAGATATTTCGGATCCCTTTGAAGACTATAGGGCCAAAGGAAATATCCTCCGATAACAAAGAGAAAGAAGCTTTCTGAGAAACTTCTTTGTGTTCTGTGAAATCATCTCACAGAGTTACAGCTTTCCCCTCAAGAAGCCTTTCGCTAAGACAGTCTTGTGGAATTGGCAAAGTGATATTTGGAAGCCCATAGAGGGCTATGGTGAAAAAGGAAATATCCTCAGATGAAATCTGGAAAGAAGCTTTCTGAGAAACTGCTTAGTGTTCTGTTTCTTCATCTCACAGAGTTACATCTGTATTTCGTGGATCTCTTTGCTAGCCTTATTTCTGTGGAATCTGAGAACAGATATTTCGGATCCCTTTGAAGACTATAGGGCCAAAGGAAATATCCTCCGATAACAAAGAGAAAGAAGCTTTCTGAGAAACTTCTTTGTGTTCTGTGAAATCATCTCACAGAGTTACAGCTTTCCCCTCAAGAAGCCTTTCGCTAAGACAGTTCTTGTGGAATTGGCAAAGTGATATTTGGAAGCCCATAGAGGGCTATGGTGAAAAAGGAAATATCCTCAGATGAAATCTGGAAAGAAGCTTTCTGAGAAACTGCTTAGTGTTCTGTGAATTTTCATCTCACAGAGTTTGTGACATCATGTCACAGAGTTTCGTATTTCGTAGATCTCTTTGCTAGCCTTATTTCTGTGGAATCTGAGAACAGATATTTCGGATCCCTTTGAAGACTATAGGGCCAAAGGAAATATCCTCCGATAACAAAGAGAAAGAAGCTTTCTGAGAAACTTCTTTGTGTTCTGTGAAATCATCTCACAGAGTTACAGCTTTCCCCTCAAGAAGCCTTTCGCTAAGACAGTTCTTGTGGAATTGGCAAAGTGATATTTGGAAGCCCATAGAGGGCTATGGTGAAAAAGGAAATATCCTCAGATGAAATCTGGAAAGAAGCTTTCTGAGAAAAACTGCTTAGTGTTCTGTGTGAATTCATCTCACAGAGTTACATCTGTATTTCGTGGATCTCTTTGCTAGCCTTATTTCTGTGGAATCTGAGAACAGATATTTCGGATCCCTTTGAAGACTATAGGGCCAAAGGAAATATCCTCCGATAAAGAAAGAGAAAGAAATATCTTTCTGAGAAAGCTTCTTTGTGTTCTGTGAAATCATCTCACAGAGTTACAGCTTTCCCCTCAAGAAGCCTTTCGCTAAGACAGTTCTTGTGGAATTGGCAAAGTGATATTTGGAAGCCCATAGAGGGCTATGGTGAAAAAGGAAATATCCTCAGATGAAATCTGGAAAGAAGCTTTCTGAGAAACTGCTTAGTGTTCTGTGAATTCATCTCACAGAGTTACATCTGTGTTTCGTAGATCTCTTTGCTAGCCTTATTTCTGTGGAATCTGAGAACAGATATTTCGGATCCCTTTGAAGACTATAGGGCCAAAGGAAATATCCTCCGATAACAAAGAGAAAAGAAAAGCTTTCTGAGAAACTTCTTTGTGTTCTGTGAAATCATCTCACAGAGTTACAGCTTTCCCCTCAAGAAGCCTTTCGCTAAGACAGTTCTTGTGGAATTGGCAAAGTGATATTTGGAAGCCCATAGAGGGCTATGGTGAAAAAGGAAATATCCTCAGATGAAATCTGGAAAGAAGCTTTCTGAGAAAAACTGCTTAGTGTTCTGTGAATTCATCTCACAGAGTTACATCTGTATTTCGTGGATCTCTTTGCTAGCCTTATTTCTGTGGAATCTGAGAACAGATATTTCGGATCCCTTTGAAGACTATAGGGCCAAAGGAAATATCCTCCGATAACAAAGAGAAAGAAGCTTTCTGAGAAACTTCTTTGTGTTCTGTGAAATCATCTCACAGAGTTACAGCTTTCCCCTCAAGAAGCCTTTCGCTAAGACAGTTCTTGTGGAATTGGCAAAGTGATATTTGGAAGCCCATAGAGGGCTATGGTGAAAAAGGAAATATCCTCAGATGAAATCTGGAAAGAAGCTTTCTGAGAAACTGCTTAGTGTTCTGTTAATTCATCTCACAGAGTTACATCTGTGTTTCGTGGATCTCTTTGCTAGCCTTATTTCTGTGGAATCTGAGAACAGATATTTCGGATCCCTTTGAAGACTATAGGGCCAAAGGAAATATCCTCCGATAACAAAGAGAAAGAAGCTTTTGAGAAACTTCTTTCTTCTTTGTGTTCTGTGAAATCATCTCACAGAGTTACAGCTTTCCCCTCAAGAAGCCTTTCGCTAAGACAGTTCTTGTGGAATTGGCAAAGTGATATTTGGAAGCCCATAGAGGGCTATGGTGAAAAAAAAGGAAATATCCTCAGATGAAATCTGGAAAGAAGCTTTCTGAGAAACTGCTTAGTGTTCTGTGAATTCATCTCACAGAGTTACATCTGTATTTCGTGGATCTCTTTTTGCTAGCCTTATTTCTGTGGAATCTGAGAACAGATATTTCGGATCCCTTTGAAGACTATAGGGCCAAAGGAAATATCCTCCGATAACAAAGAGAAAGAAGCTTTCTGAGAAACTTCTTTGTGTTCTGTGAAATCATCTCACAGAGTTACAGCTTTCCCCTCAAGAAGCCTTTCGCTAAGACAGTTCTTGTGGAATTGGCAAAGTGATATTTGGAAGCCCATAGAGGGCTATGGTGAAAAAGGAAAAAGGATCCTCAGATGAAATCTGGAAAGAATTTTCTGAGAAAACTGCTTAGTGTTCTGTGAATTCATCTCACAGAGTTACATCTGTATTTCGTGGATCTCTTTTTGCTAGCCTTATTTCTGTGGAATCTGAGAACAGATATTTCGGATCCCTTTGAAGACTATAGGGCCAAAGGAAATATCCTCCGATAACAAAGAGAAAGAAGCTTTCTGAGAAACTTCTTTGTGTTCTGTGAAATCATCTCACAGAGTTACAGCTTTCCCCTCAAGAAGCCTTTCGCTAAGACAGTTCTTGTGGAATTGGCAAAGTGATATTTGGAAGCCCATAGAGGGCTATGGTGAAAAAGGAAATATCCTCAGATGAAATCTGGAAAGAAGCTTTCTGAGAAACTGCTTGAGTGTGTCTGTTAATTCATCTCACAGAGTTACATCTGTATTTCGTGGATCTCTTTGCTAGCCTTATTTCTGTGGAATCTGAGAACAGATATTTCGGATCCCTTTGAAGACTATAGGGCCAAAGGAAATATCCTCCGATAACAAAGAGAAAGAAGCTTTCTGAGAAACTTCTTTGTGTTCTGTGAAATCATCTCACAGAGTTACAGCTTTCCCTCAAGAAGCCTTTCGCTAAGACAGTTCTTGTGGAATTGGCAAAGTGATATTTGGAAGCCCATAGAGGGCTATGGTGAAAAAGGAAATATCCTCAGATGAAATCTGGAAAGAAGCTTTCTGAGAAACTGCTTAGTGTTCTGTGAATTCATCTCACAGAGTTACATCTGTATTTCGTGGATCTCTTTGCTAGCCTTATTTCTGTGGAATCTGAGAACAGATATTTCGGATCCCTTTGAAGACTATAGGGCCAAAGGAAATATCCTCCGATAACAAAGAGAAAGAAGCTTTCTGAGAAACTTCTTTGTGTTCTGTGAAATCATCTCACAGAGTTACAGCTTTCCCCTCAAGAAGCCTTTCGCTAAGACAGTTCTTGTGGAATTGGCAAAGTGATATTTGGAAGCCCATAGAGGGCTATGGTGGAAAAGGAAATATCCTCAGATGAAATCTGGAAAGAAGCTTTCTGAGAAACTGCTTAGTGTTCTGTGAATTCATCTCACAGAGTTACATCTGTATTTTCGTGGATCTCTTTGCTAGCCTTATTTCTGTGGAATCTGAGAACAGATATTTCGGATCCCTTTGAAGACTATAGGGCCAAAGGAAATATCCTCCGATAACAAAGAGAAAGAAGCTTTCTGAGAAACTTCTTTGTGTTCTGTGAAATCATCTCACAGAGTTACAGCTTTCCCCTCAAGAAGCCTTTCGCTAAGACAGTTCTTGTGGAATTGGCAAAGTGATATTTGGAAGCCCATAGAGGGCTATGGTGAAAAAGGAAATATCCTCAGATGAAATCTGGAAAGAAGCTTTCTGAGAAAAAAAGCTTAGTGTTCTGTGAATTCATCTCACAGAGTTACATCTGTATTTCGTGGATTACTTTGCTAGCCTTATTTCTGTGGAATTTGAGAACAGATATTTGGATTTCCCTTTTTGAAGACTATAGGGCCAAAGGAAATATCCTCCGATAACAAAGAGAAAGAAGCTTTCTGAGAAACTTCTTTGTGTTCTGTGAAATCATCTCACAGAGTTACAGCTTTCCCCTCAAGAAGCCTTTCGCTAAGACAGTTCTTGTGGAATTGGCAAAGTGATATTTGGAAGCCCATAGAGGGCTATGGTGAAAAAGGAAATATCCTCAGATGAAATCTGGAAAGAAGCTTTCTGAGAAAAACTGCTTAGTGTTCTGTGAATTCATCTCACAGAGTTACATCTGTATTTCGTGGATCTCTTTGCTAGCCTTATTTCTGTGGAATCTGAGAACAGATATTTCGGATCCCTTTGAAGACTATAGGGCCAAAGGAAATATCCTCCGATAACAAAGAGAAAGAAGAAAGAAGCTTTCTGAGAAACTTCTTTGTGTTCTGTGAAATCATCTCACAGAGTTACAGCTTTCCCCTCAAGAAGCCTTTCGCTAAGACAGTTCTTTGGTGAATTGGGAAAAGTGATATTTGGAAGCCCATAGAGGGCTATGGTGAAAAAGGAAATATCCTCAGATGAAATCTGGAAAGAAGCTTTCTGAGAAACTGCTTAGTGTTCTGTTAATTCATCTCACAGAGTTACATCTGTATTTCGTGGATCTCTTTGCTAGCCTTATTTCTGTGGAATCTGAGAACAGATATTTCGGATCCCTTTGAAGACTATAGGGCCAAAGGAAATATCCTCCGATAACAAAGAGAAAGAAGCTTTCTGAGAAAACTTCTTTGTGTTCTGTGAAATCATCTCACAGAGTTACAGCTTTCCCTCAAGAAGCCTTTCGCTAAGACAGTTCTTGTGGAATTGGCAAAGTGATATTTGGAAGCCCATAGAGGGCTATGGTGAAAAAGGAAATATCCTCAGATGAAATCTGGAAAAAGAAGCTTTCTGAGAAAAAGAAAGCTTAGAGAAACTGTGTTTCATCTCACAGAGTTACATCTGTATTTCGTGGATCTCTTTTGCTAGCCTTATTTTTTGGAATCTGAGAACAGATATTTCGGATCCCTTTGAAGACTATAGGGCCAAAGGAAATATCCTCCGATAACAAAGAGAAAGAAGCTTTCTGAGAAACTTCTTTGTGTTCTGTGAAATCATCTCACAGAGTTACAGCTTTCCCCTCAAGAAGCCTTTCGCTAAGACAGTTCTTGTGGAATTGGCAAAGTGATATTTGGAAGCCCATAGAGGGCTATGGTGAAAAAGGAAATATCCTCAGATGAAATCTGGAAAGAAGCTTTCTGAGAAACTGCTTAGTGTTCTGTGAATTCATCTCACAGAGTTACATCTGTATTTCGTGGATCTCTTTGCTAGCCTTATTTCTGTGGAATCTGAGAACAGATATTTCGGATCCCTTTGAAGACTATAGGGCCAAAGGAAATATCCTCCGATAACAAAGAGAAAGAAGCTTTCTGAGAAACTTCTTTGTGTTCTGTGAAATCATCTCACAGAGTTACAGCTTTCCCCTCAAGAAGAAGCTTTGCTAAGACAGTTCTTGTGGAATTGGCAAAGTGATATTTGGAAGCCCATAGAGGGCTATGGTGAAAAAGGAAATATCCTCAGATGAAATCTGGAAAGAAGCTTTCTGAGAAACTGCTTAGTGTTCTGTGAATTCATCTCACAGAGTTACATCTGTATTTCGTGGATCTCTTTGCTAGCCTTATTTCTGTGGAATCTGAGAACAGATATTTCGGATCCCTTTGAAGACTATAGGGCCAAAGGAAATATCCTCCGATAACAAAGAGAAAGAAGCTTTCTGAGAAACTTCTTTGTGTTCTGTGAAATCATCTCACAGAGTTACAGCTTTCCCCTCAAGAAGCCTTTCGCTAAGACAGTTCTTGTGGAATTGGCAAAGTGATATTTGGAAGCCCATAGAGGGCCCATATGGTGAAAAAAAGGAAATATCCTCAGATGAAATCTGGAAAGAAGCTTTCTGAGAAACTGCTTAGTGTTCTGTGAATTCATCTCACAGAGTTACATCTGTATTTCGTGGATCTCTTTGCTAGCCTTATTTCTGTGGAATCTGAGAACAGATATTTCGGATCCCTTTGAAGACTATAGGGCCAAAGGAAATATCCTCCGATAACAAAGAGAAAGAAGCTTTCTGAGAAACTTCTTTGTGTTCTGTGAAATCATCTCACAGAGTTACAGCTTTCCCCTCAAGAAGCCTTTCGCTAAGACAGTTCTTGTGGAATTGGCAAAGTGATATTTGGAAGCCCATAGAGGGCTATGGTGAAAAAGGAAATATCCTCAGATGAAATCTGGAAAGAAGCTTTCTGAAAAACTGCTTAGTGTTCTGTGAATTCATCTCACAGAGTTACATCTGTGTTTCGTAGATCTCTTTGCTAGCCTTATTTCTGTGGAATCTGAGAACAGATATTTCGGATCCCTTTGAAGACTATAGGGCCAAAGGAAATATCCTCCGATAACAAAGAGAAAAGAAGCTTTCTGAGAAAAGAAGCTCTTTGTGTTCTTCTTGTGTTCTGTGAAATCATCTCACAGAGTTACAGCTTTCAGCTTTCCCCTCAAAAGCCTTTCGCTAAGACAGTTCTTGTGGAATTGGCAAAGTGATATTTGGAAGCCCATAGAGGGCTATGGTGAAAAAAAAAGGAAATATCCTCAGATGAAATCTGGAAAGAAGCTTTCTGAGAAACTGCTTAGTGTTCTGTGAATTCATCTCACAGAGTTACATCTGTATTTCGTGGATCTCTTTGCTAGCCTTATTTCTGTGGAATCTGAGAACAGATATTTCGGATCCCTTTGAAGACTATAGGGCCAAAGGAAATATCCTCCGATAACAAAGAGAAAGAAGCTTTCTGAGAAACTTCTTTGTGTTCTGTGAAATCATCTCACAGAGTTACAGCTTTCCCCTCAAGAAGCCTTTCGCTAAGACAGTTCTTGTGGAATTGGCAAAGTGATATTTTTGGAAGCCCATAGAGGGCTATGGTGAAAAAGGAAATATCCTCAGATGAAATCTGGAAAGAAGCTTTCTGAGAAAAAGAAGCTGCTAGTGTTCTGTGAATTCATCTCACAGAGTTACATCTGTATTTCGTGGATCTCTTTGCTAGCCTTATTTCTGTGGAATCTGAGAACAGATATTTCGGATCCCTTTGAAGACTATAGGGCCAAAGGAAATATCCTCCGATAACAAAGAGAAAGAAGCTTTCTGAGAAACTTCTTTGTGTTCTGTGAAATCATCTCACAGAGTTACAGCTTTCCCCTCAAGAAGCCTTTCGCTAAGACAGTTCTTGTGGAATTGGCAAAGTGATATTTGGAAGCCCATAGAGGGCTATGGTGAAAAAAAAAGGAAATATCCTCAGATGAAATCTGGAAAGAAGCTTTCTGAGAAAAACTGCTTAGTGTTCTGTGAATTCATCTCACAGAGTTACATCTGTATTTTCGTGGATCTCTTTGCTAGCCTTATTTCTGTGGAATCTGAGAACAGATATTTCGGATCCCTTTGAAGACTATAGGGCCAAAGGGCCATATCCTCCCTAAAAAGAGAAAGAAGCTTTCTGAGAAACTTCTTTGTGTTCTGTGAAATCATCTCACAGAGTTACAGCTTTCCCCTCAAGAAGCCTTTCGCTAAGACAGTTCTTGTGGAATTGGCAAAGTGATATTTGGAAGCCCATAGAGGGCTATGGTGAAAAAGGAAATATCCTCAGATGAAATCTGGAAAGAAGCTTTCTGAGAAACTGCTTAGTGTTCTGTGAATTCATCTCACAGAGTTACATCTGTATTTCGTGGATCTCTTTGCTAGCCTTATTTCTGTGGAATCTGAGAACAGATATTTCGGATCCCTTTGAAGACTATAGGGCCAAAGGAAATATCCTCCGATAACAAAGAGAAAGAAACTTTCTGAGAAACTTCTTTGTGTTCTGTGAAATCATCTCACAGAGTTACAGCTTTCCCCTCAAGAAGCCTTTCGCTAAGACAGTTCTTGTGGAATTGGCAAAGTGATATTTGGAAGCCCATAGAGGGCTATGGTGAAAAAGGAAATATCCTCAGATGAAATCTGGAAAGAAGCTTTCTGAGAAACTGCTTAGTGTTCTGTGAATTCATCTCACAGAGTTACATCTGTATTTCGTGGATCTCTTTGCTAGCCTTATTTCTGTGGAATCTGAGAACAGATATTTCGGATCCCTTTGAAGACTATAGGGCCAAAGGAAATATCCTCCGATAACAAAGAGAAAGAAGCTTTCTGAGAAAAACTTCTTTGTGTTCTGTGAAATCATCTCACAGAGTTACAGCTTTCCCCTCAAGAAGCCTTTCGCTAAGACAGTTCTTGTGGAATTGGCAAAGTGATATTTGGAAGCCCATAGAGGGCTATGGTGAAAAAAAGGAAATATCCTCAGATGAAATCTCAGAAAGAAGCTTTCTGAGAAACTGCTTAGTGTTCTGTGAATTCATCTCACAGAGTTACATCTGTATTTCGTTTCGTGATCTCTTTGCTAGCCTTATTTCTGTGGAATCTGAGAACAGATATTTCGGATCCCTTTGAAGACTATAGGGCCAAAGGAAATATCCTCCGATAACAAAGAGAAAGAAGAAGCTTTCTGAGAAACTTCTTTGTGTTCTGTGAAATCATCTCACAGAGTTACAGCTTTCCCCTCAAGAAGCCTTTCGCTAAGACAGTTCTTGTGGAATTGGCAAAGTGATATTTGGAAGCCCATAGAGGGCTATGGTGAAAAAGGAAATATCCTCAGATGAAATCTGGAAAGAAGCTTTCTGAGAAAACTGCTTAGTGTTCTGTGAATTCATCTCACAGAGTTACATCTGTATTTCGTGGATCTCTTTGCTAGCCTTATTTCTGTGGAATCTGAGAACAGATATTTCGGATCCCTTTGAAGACTATAGGGCCAAAGGAAATATCCTCCGATAACAAAGAAAAAAAGAAGCTTTCTGAGAAAAAAGAAGCTGTGTTTCTGTGAAATCTCTCACAGTGAAATCATCAGCAGAGTTAGCTTTCCCCTCAAGAAGCCTTTCGCTAAGACAGTTCTTGTGGAATTGGCAAAGTGATATTTGGAAGCCCATAGAGGGCTATGGTGAAAAAGGAAATATCCTCAGATGAAATCTGGAAAGAAGCTTTCTGAGAAACTGCTTAGTGTTCTGTGAATTCATCTCACAGAGTTACATCTGTATTTCGTGGATCTCTTTGCTAGCCTTATTTCTGTGGAATCTGAGAACAGATATTTCGGATCCCTTTGAAGACTATAGGGCCAAAGGAAATATCCTCCGATAACAAAGAGAAAGAAGCTTTCTGAGAAACTTCTTTGTGTTCTGTGAAATCATCTCACAGAGTTACAGCTTTCCCCTCAAGAAGCCTTTCGCTAAGACAGTTCTTGTGGAATTGGCAAAGTGATATTTGGAAGCCCATAGAGGGCTATGGTGAAAAAAAGGAAATATCCTCAGATGAAATCTGGAAAGAAGCTTTCTGAGAAAAGCTTAGTGTTCTGTGAATTCATCTCACAGAGTACATCTGTATTTCGTGGATCTCTTTGCTAGCCTTATTTCTGTGGAATCTGAGAACAGATATTTCGGATCCCTTTGAAGACTATAGGGCCAAAGGAAATATCCTCCGATAACAAAGAGAAAGAAGCTTTCTGAGAAACTTCTTTGTGTTCTGTGAAATCATCTCACAGAGTTACAGCTTTCCCCTCAAGAAGCCTTTCGCTAAGACAGTTCTTGTGGAATTGGCAAAGTGATATTTGGAAGCCCATAGAGGGCTATGGTGAAAAAAAAAGAAATATCCTCAGATGAAATCTGGAAAGAAGCTTTCTGAGAAACTGCTTAGTGTTCTGTGAATTCATCTCACAGAGTTACATCTGTATTTCGTGGATCTCTTTGCTAGCCTTTGCTATTTCTGTGGAATCTGAGAACAGATATTTCGGATCCCTTTGAAGAGATATAGGGCCAAAGGAAATATCCTCCGATAACAAAGAGAAAGAAGAAATATCCTCTGAGAAACTTCTTTGTGAGAAACTTCTTTGTGTTCTGTGAAATCATCTCATCATCTCAGAGTTACAGCTTTCCCCTCAAGAAGCCTTTCGCTAAGACAGTTCTTGTGGAATTGGCAAAGTGATATTTGGAAGCCCATAGAGGGCTATGGTGAAAAAGGAAATATCCTCAGATGAAATCTGGAAAGAAGCTTTCTGAGAAACTGCTTAGTGTTCTGTGAATTCATCTCACAGAGTTACATCTGTATTTCGTGGATCTCTTTGCTAGCCTTATTTCTGTGGAATCTGAGAACAGATATTTCGGATCCCTTTGAAGACTATAGGGCCAAAGGAAATATCCTCCGATAACAAAGAGAAAGAAGCTTTCTGAGAAACTTCTTTGTGTTCTGTGAAATCATCTCACAGAGTTACAGCTTTCCCTAGAAGAAGCCTTTCGCTAAGACAGTTCTTGTGGAATTGGCAAAGTGATATTTGGAAGCCCATTTGGGCTATGGTGAAAAAGGAAATATCCTCAGATGAAAAAAGGAAATATCCTCAGATGAAATCTGGAAAGAAGCTTTCTGAGAAACTGCTTAGTGTTCTGTGAATTCATCTCACAGAGTTACATCTGTATTTCGTGGATCTCTTTGCTAGCCTTATTTCTGTGGAATCTGAGAACAGATATTTCGGATCCCTTTGAAGACTATAGGGCCAAAGGAAATATCCTCCGATAACAAAGAGAAAGAAGCTTTCTGAGAAACTTCTTTGTGTTCTGTGAAATCATCTCACAGAGTTACAGCTTTCCCCTCAAGAAGCCTTTCGCTAAGACAGTTCTTGTGGAATTGGCAAAGTGATATTTGGAAGCCCATAGAGGGCTATGGTGAAAAAGGAAATATCCTCAGATGAAATCTGGAAAGAAGCTTTCTGAGAAACTGCTTAGTGTTCTGTGAATTCATCTCACAGAGTTACATCTGTGTATTTCGTGTTACATCTCTTTGCTAGCCTTATTTCTGTGGAATCTGAGAACTGATATTTCGGATCCCTTTTTCGATCCCTTTGACTATAGGGCCAAAGGAAAAGGATCCTCCGATAAAAAAAGAGAAGAAGCTTTCTGAGAAACTTCTTTGTGTTCTGTGAAATCATCTCACAGAGTTACAGCTTTCCCCTCAAGAAGCCTTTCGCTAAGACAGTTCTTGTGGAATTGGCAAAGTGATATTTGGAAGCCCATAGAGGGCTATGGTGAAAAAAAGGAAATATCCTCAGATGAAATCTGGAAAGAAGCTTTCTGAGAAACTGCTTAGTGTTCTGTGAATTCATCTCACAGAGTTACATCTGTGTTTTCGTGGATCTCTTTGCTAGCCTTATTTCTGTGGAATCTGAGAACAGATATTTCGGATCCCTTTGAAGACTATAGGGCCAAAGGAAATATCCTCCGATAACAAAGAGAAAAGAAGCTTTCTGAGAAACTTCTTTGTGTTCTGTGAAATCATCTCACAGAGTTACAGCTTTCCCTCAAGAAGCCTTTCGCTAAGACAGTTCTTTGGAATTTGGCAAAGTGATATTTTTGGAAGCCCATAGAGGGCTATGGAAGCCCCATAAAAAAAAAAATAAATATCCTCAGATGAAATCTGGAAAGAAGCTTTCTGAGAAACTGCTTAGTGTTCTGTGAATTCATCTCACAGAGTTACATCTGTATTTCGTGGATCTCTTTGCTAGCCTTATTTCTGTGGAATCTGAGAACAGATATTTCGGATCCCTTTGAAGACTATAGGGCCAAAGGAAATATCCTCCGATAACAAAGAGAAAGAAGCTTTCTGAGAAACTTCTTTGTGTTCTGTGAAATCATCTCACAGAGTTACAGCTTTCCCCTCAAGAAGCCTTTCGCTAAGACAGTTCTTGTGGAATTGGCAAAGTGATATTTGGAAGCCCATAGAGGGCTATGGTGAAAAAGGAAAAATATCCTCAGATGAAATCTGGAAAAAGCTTTCTGAGAAAAATGCTTAGTGTTCTGTGAAATTTCATCTCACAGAGTTACATCTGTATTTCGTCTCAGATCTCTTTTTCTAGCCTTTTGCTTTCTGTGGAATCTGAGAAAGATATTTTCGGATCCCTTTGAAGACTATAGGGCCAAAGGAAATATCCTCCGATAACAAAGAGAAAGAAGCTTTCTGAGAAACTTCTTTGTGTTCTGTGAAATCATCTCACAGAGTTACAGCTTTCCCCTCAAGAAGCCTTTCGCTAAGACAGTTCTTGTGGAATTGGCAAAGTGATATTTGGAAGCCCATAGAGGGCTATGGTGAAAAAGGAAATATCCTCAGATGAAATCTGGAAAGAAGCTTTCTGAGAAACTGCTTAGTGTTCTGTGAAATTCATCTCACAGAGTTACATCTGTTTTGTTCTCTTGCTAGCCTTATTTCTGTGGAATCTGAGAACAGATATTTCGGAGAACATCCCTTTGAAGACTATAGGGCCAAAGGAAATATCCTCCGATAACAAAGAGAAAGAAGCTTTCTGAGAAACTTCTTTGTGTTCTGTGAAATCATCTCACAGAGTTACAGCTTTCCCCTCAAGAAGCCTTTCGCTAAGACAGTTCTTGTGGAATTGGCAAAGTGATATTTGGAAGCCCATAGAGGGCTATGGTGAAAAAGGAAATATCCTCAGATGAAATCTGGAAAGAAGCTTTCTGAGAAAAACTGCTTAGTGTTCTGTGAATTCATCTCACAGAGTTACATCTGTATTTCGTGGATCTCTTTGCTAGCCTTATTTCTGTGGAATCTGAGAGAATCAGATATTTCGGATCCCTTTGAAGACTATAGGGCCAAAGGAAATATCCTCCGATAACAAAGAGAAAGAAGAGAGAAAAAAACTTCTTTGTGTTCTGTGAAATCATCTCACAGAGTTACAGCTTTCCCCTCAAGAAGCCTTTCGCTAAGACAGTTCTTGTGGAATTGGCAAAGTGATATTTGGAAGCCCATAGAGGGCTATGGTGAAAAAGGAAATATCCTCAGATGAAATCTGGAAAGAAATTTCTGAGAAAATCTGCTTAGTGTTCTGTTAGTGTTCTGTTCATTCTCATCTCACAGAGTACATCTGTATTTCGTGGATCTCTTTGCTAGCCTTATTTCTGTGGAATCTGAGAACAGATATTTTCGGATCCCTTTTCGAAGACTATAGGGCCAAAGGAAATATCCTCCGATAACAAAGAGAAAGAAGCTTTCTGAGAAACTTCTTTGTGTTCTGTGAAATCATCTCACAGAGTTACAGCTTTCCCCTCAAGAAGCCTTTCGCTAAGACAGTTCTTGTGGAATTGGCAAAGTGATATTTGGAAGCCCATAGAGGGCTATGGTGAAAAAGGAAATATCCTCAGATGAAATCTGGAAAGAAGCTTTCTGAGAAAAGCTTAGTGTTCTGTGAATTCATCTCACAGAGTTACATCTGTATTTCGTGATCTCTTTGCTAGCCTTATTTCTGTGGAATCTCTGAACAGATATTTCGGATCCCTTTGAAGACTATAGGATCCAAAGGAAATATCCTCTGAGAACATAAAGACTATAGGGCCAAAGGAAAATATCCTCCGATAACAAAGAGAAAGAAGCTTTCTGAGAAAAAGAAGCTCTTTGAAACTTCTTTGTGTTCTGTGTGAAATCATCTCACAGAGTTACAGCTTTCCAGCTTTCCCTCAAGAAGCCTTTCGCTAAGACAGTTCTTGTGGAATTGGCAAAGTGATATTTGGAAGCCCATAGAGGGCTATGGTGAAAAAGGAAATATCCTCAGATGAAATCTGGAAAGAAGCTTTCTGAGAAACTGCTTAGTGTTCTGTGAATTCATCTCACAGAGTTACATCTGTATTTCGTGGATCTCTTTGCTAGCCTTATTTCTGTGGAATTTTTCTGTGGAATCTGAGAACAGATATTTCGGATCCCTTTGAAGACTATAGGGCCAAAGGAAATATCCTCCGATAACAAAGAGAAAGAAAGAAGCTTTCTGAGAAAACTTCTTTGTGTTCTGTGAAATCATCTCACAGAGTTACAGCTTTCCCCTCAAGAAGCCTTTCGCTAAGACAGTTCTTGTGGAATTGGCAAAGTGATATTTGGAAGCCCATTTGGGCTATGGTGAAAAAAAAAAATATCCTCAGATGAAATCTGGAAAGAAGCTTTCTGAGAAACTGCTTAGTGTTCTGTGAATTCATCTCACAGAGTTACATCTGTATTTCGTGGATCTCTTTGCTAGCCTTATTTCTGTGGAATCTGAGAACAGATATTTCGGATCCCTTTGAAGACTATAGGGCCAAAGGAAATATCCTCCGATAACAAAGAGAAAGAAGCTTTCTGAGAAACTTCTTTGTGTTCTGTGAAATCATCTCACAGAGTTACAGCTTTCCCCTCAAGAAGCCTTTCGCTTTCCCCTCAAGACAGTTCTTGTGGAAAGGCAAAGTGATATTTGGAAGCCCATAGAGGGCTATGGTGAAAAAGGAAATATCCTCAGATGAAAAATCTGGAAAGAAGCTTTCTGAGAAAAAGCTGCTTAGTGTGTTAATTCTGTTCATCAGAGTTACATCTCTGTTTCGTGGATCTCTTTGCTAGCCTTATTTTGCTGTGGAATTTGAGAACAGATATTTCGGATCCCTTTGATCCCTTTTCGGATCCCTTTGAAGACTATAGGGCCAAAGGAAATATCCTCCGATAACAAAGAGAAAGAAGCTTTCTGAGAAACTTCTTTGTGTTCTGTGAAATCATCTCACAGAGTTACAGCTTTCCCCTCAAGAAGCCTTTCGCTAAGACAGTTCTTGTGGAATTGGCAAAGTGATATTTGGAAGCCCATAGAGGGCTATGGTGAAAAAGGAAATATCCTCAGATGAAATCTGGAAAGAAGCTTTCTGAGAAAAAATGCTTAGTGTTCTGTGAATTCATCTCACAGAGTTACATCTGTGTTTCGTAGATCTCTTTGCTAGCCTTATTTCTGTGGAATCTGAGAACAGATATTTCGGATCCCTTTGAAGACTATAGGGCCAAAGGAAATATCCTCCGATAACAAAGAGAAAATCCTCCGAAGCTTTCTGAGAAAAGAAGCTTCTTTGTGTTCTGTTTGAAATGTTCTGTGAAATCATCTCACAGAGTTACAGCTTTCCCTTCAAGAAGCCTTTCGCTAAGACAGTTCTTGTGGAATTGGCAAAGTGATATTTGGAAGCCCATAGAGGGCTATGGTGAAAAAGGAAATATCCTCAGATGAAATCTGGAAAGAAGCTTTCTGAGAAACTGCTTAGTGTTCTGTTAATTCATCTCACAGAGTTACATCTGTATTTCGTGGATCTCTTTGCTAGCCTTATTTCTGTGGAATCTGAGAACAGATATTTCGGATCCCTTTGAAGACTATAGGGCCAAAGGAAATATCCTCCGATAACAAAGAGAAAGAAGCTTTCTGAGAAACTTCTTTGTGTTCTGTGAAATCATCTCACAGAGTTACAGCTTTCCCCTCAAGAAGCCTTTCGCTAAGACAGTTCTTGTGGAAATTGGCAAAGTGATATTTGGAAGCCCATAGAGGGCTATGGTGAAAAAGGAAATATCCTCAGATGAAATCTGGAAAAAGAAGCTATGGTGAAAAAGGAAATATCCTCAGATGAAATCTGGAAAGAAGCTTTCTGAGAAACTGCTTAGTGTTCTGTGTTTCATCTCACAGAGTTACATATTTCGTGGATCTCTTTGCTAGCCTTATTTCTGTGGAATCTGAGAACAGATATTTCGGATCCCTTTGAAGACTATAGGGCCAAAGGAAATATCCTCCGATAACAAAGAGAAAGAAGCTTTCTGAGAAACTTCTTTGTGTTCTGTGAAATCATCTCACAGAGTTACAGCTTTCCCCTCAAGAAGCCTTTCGCTAAGACAGTTCTTGTGGAATTGGCAAAGTGATATTTGGAAGCCCATAGAGGGCTATGGTGAAAAAGGAAATATCCTCAGATGAAATCTGGAAAGAAGCTTTCTGAGAAAAAAGCTTAGTGTTCTGTGAATTCATCTCACAGAGTTACATCTGTATTTCGTGGATCTCTTTGCTAGCCTTATTTCTGTGGAATCTGAGAACAGATATTTTCGGATCCCTTTGAAGACTATAGGGCCAAAGGAAATATCCTCCGATAACAAAGAGAAAGAAGAAGCTTTCTGAGAAACTTCTTTGTGTTCTGTGAAATCATCTCACAGAGTTACAGCTTTCCCCTCAAGAAGCCTTTCGCTAAGACAGTTCTTGTGGAATTGGCAAAGTGATATTTGGAAGCCCATAGAGGGCTATGGTGAAAAAGGAAATATCCTCAGATGAAATCTGGAAAGAAGCTTTCTGAGAAACTGCTTAGTGTTCTGTGAATTCATCTCACAGAGTTACATCTGTATTTCGTGGATCTCTTTGCTAGCCTTATTTCTGTGGAATCTGAGAACAGATATTTTCGGATCCCTTTGAAGACTATAGGGCCAAAGGAAATATCCTCCGATAACAAAGAGAAAGAAGCTTTCTGAGAAACTTCTTTGTGTTCTGTGAAAAAATCTCACAGAGTTAAGCTTTCCCCTCAGAAGCCTTTCGCTAAGAAACAGTTCTTTGGAATTGGCAAAGTCATTTTGGAAGCCTTGTGGAATTGGCAAAGTGATATTTGGAAGCCCATAGAGGCTATGGTGAAAAAGGAAATATCCTCAGATGAAATCTGGAAAGAAGCTTTCTGAGAAACTGCTTAGTGTTCTGTGTTGTCATCTCACAGAGTTACATCTGTATTTCGTGGATCTCTTTGCTAGCCTTATTTCTGTGGAATCTGAGAACAGATATTTCGGATCCCTTTGAAGACTATAGGGCCAAAGGAAATATCCTCCGATAACAAAGAGAAAGAAGAGAAGAAACTTCTTTGTGTTCTGTGAAATCATCTCACAGAGTTACAGCTTTCCCCTCAAGAAGCCTTTCGCTAAGACAGTTCTTGTGGAATTGGCAAAGTGATATTTGGAAGCCCATAGAGGGCTATGGTGAAAAAAAAGGAAATATCCTCAGATGAAATCTGGAAAGAAGCTTTCTGAGAAAAAAGCTTAGTGTTCTGAAATTCATCTCACAGAGTTACATCTGTATTTCGTGGATCTCTTTGCTAGCCTTTTCGTTTCTGCTGGAATTGAGAATCAGAGAACAGATATTTCGGATCCCTTTGAAGACTATAGGGCCAAAGGAAATATCCTCCGATAACAAAGAGAAAGAAGCTTTCTGAGAAACTTCTTTGTGTTCTGTGAAATCATCTCACAGAGTTACAGCTTTCCCCTCAAGAAGCCTTTCGCTAAGACAGTTCTTGTGGAATTGGCAAAGTGATATTTGGAAGCCCATAGAGGGCTATGGTGAAAAAGGAAATATCCTCAGATGAAATCTGGAAAGAAGCTTTTCTGAGAAAAAGCTGCTTAGTGTTCTGTTAATTCATCTCACAGAGTTACATCTGTGTTTCGTGTTACTCTTTGCTAGCCTTATTTCTGTGGAATCTGAGAACTCTTTATTTCGAGATATTTCGGATCCCTTTGAAGACTATAGGGCCAAAGGAAATATCCTCCGATAACAAAGAGAAAGAAGAAAGCTTTCTGAGAAACTTCTTTGTGTTCTGTGAAATCATCTCACAGAGTTACAGCTTTCCCCTCAAGAAGCCTTTCGCTAAGACAGTTCTTGTGGAATTGGCAAAGTGATATTTGGAAGCCCATAGAGGGCTATGGTGAAAAAGGAAATATCCTCAGATGAAATCTGGAAAGAAGCTTTCTGAGAAACTGCTTAGTGTTCTGTGAATTCATCTCACAGAGTTACATCTGTATTTCGTGGATCTCCTTGCTAGCCTTATTTCTGTGGAATCTGAGAACAGATATTTCGGATCCCTTTGAAGACTATAGGGCCAAAGGAAATATCCTCCGATAACAAAGAGAAAGAAGCTTTTTCTGAGAAACTTCTTTGTGTTCTGTGAAATCATCTCACAGAGTTACAGCTTTCCCCTCAAGAAGCCTTTCGCTAAGACAGTTCTTGTGGAATTGGCAAAGTGATATTTGGAAGCCCATAGAGGGCTATGGTGAAAAAGGAAATATCCTCAGATGAAATCTGGAAAGAAAGAATTTCTGAGAAAAAAGCTTAGTGTTCTGTTATGCTTAGTGTTCTGTTCATCATACATCTGTGTTTCATCTGTATTTCGTGGATCTCTTTGCTAGCCTTATTTCTGTGGAATCTGAGAACAGATATTTCGGATCCCTTTATAGGGCCAAAGGAAATATCCTCCGAAATAACCGAAAGAGAAAGAAGCTTTCTGAGAAAAAAAGAAGTTCTGTGAAATCATCTCACAGAGTTACAGCTTTCCCCTCAAGAAGCCTTTCGCTAAGACAGTTCTTGTGGAATTGGCAAAGTGATATTTGGAAGCCCATAGAGGGCTATGGTGAAAAAGGAAATATCCTCAGATGAAATCTGGAAAGAAGCTTTCTGAGAAAATGCTTAGTGTTCTGTGAATTCATCTCACAGAGTTACATCTGTATTTTCGTGGATCTCTTCTGCTAGCTTATTTCTGTGGAATTCATCTGAGAACAGATATTTTTCGGATCCCTTTGAAGAGCCTTATTTGGCCAATCTGAAACAGATATTTCGGATCCCTTTGAAGAAAGAGGAAAGAAGCTATAACCGATAACAAAGAGAAAGAAGCTTTCTAGAGAAACTTCTTTGTGTTCTGTGAAATCATCTCACAGAGTTACAGCTTTCCCCTCAAGAAGCCTTTCGCTAAGACAGTTTTGTGGAATTGGCAAAGTGATATTTGGAAGCCCATAGAGGGCTATGGTGAAAAAGGAAATATCCTCAGATGAAATCTGGAAAAGAAGCTTTCTGAGAAAAAGAAGCTTAGTGTTCTGTGAAATTCATCTCACAGAGTTTACATCTGTATTTCGTGGATCTCTTTGCTAGCCTTATTTCTGTGGAATCTGAGAACTGAGATTTTTTCTGGATCCCTTTGAAGACTATAGGGCCAAAGGAAATATCCTCCGATAACAAAGAGAAAGAAGCTTTCTGAGAAACTTCTTTGTGTTCTGTGAAATCATCTCACAGAGTTTTCTGACAGCTTTCCCCTCAAAATCATCTCAGCCTTTCAGCTTTCTAAGACAGTTCTTTCGCTTTCGAAGTTTCTTGTGGAAAAGGAATGGCAAAGTGATTTTTGAACCCATAGAGGGCTATGGTGAAAAAGGAAATATCCTCAGATGAAATCTGGAAAGAAGCTTTCTGAGAAAGAACTTTCTGAGAAACTGCTTAGTGTTCTGTGTTCATTCATCTCACAGAGTTACATCTGTATTTCGTGGATCTCTTTGCTAGCCTTATTTCTGTGGAATCTGAGAACAGATATTTCGGATCCCTTTGAAGACTATAGGGCCAAAGGAAATATCCTCCGATAACAAAGAGAAAGAAGCTTTCTGAGAAACTTCTTTGTGTTCTGTGAAATCATCTCACAGAGTTACAGCTTTCCCCTCAAGAAGCCTTTCGCTAAGACAGTTCTTGTGGAATTGGCAAAGTGATATTTGGAAGCCCATAGAGGGCTATGGTGAAAAAGGAAATATCCTCAGATGAAATCTGGAAAGAAGCTTTCTGAAAGAAGGAAAATCTGAGAAAAATGCTTAGAAAGATCTTTGAATTCTGCTCACAGAGTTACATCTGTATTTCATCTGTGTCTCTTTGCTAGCCTTATTTCTGTGGAATCTGAGAACAGATATTTCGGATCCCTTTGAAGACTATAGGGCCAAAGGAAATATCCTCCGATAACAAAGAGAAAGAAAGCTTTCTGAGAAACTTCTTTGTGTTCTGTGAAATCATCTCACAGAGTTTCTGACAGCTTTCCCCTCAAGAAGCCTTTCGCTAAGAAGACAGTTCTTGTGGAATTGGCAAAGTGATATTTGGAAGCCCATAGAGGGCTATGGTGAAAAAGGAAATATCCTCAGATGAAATCTGGAAAGAAGCTTTCTGAGAAAAACTGCTTAGTGTTCTGTGAATTCATCTCACAGAGTTACATCTGTATTTCGTGGATCTCTTTGCTAGCCTTATTTCTGTGGAATCTGAGAACAGATATTTCGGATCCCTTTGAAGACTATAGGGCCAAAGGAAATATCCTCCGATAAAAGAGAAAGAAGCTTTCTGAGAAACTTCTTTGTGTTCTGTGAAATCATCTCACAGAGTTACAGCTTTCCCCTCAAGAAGCCTTTCGCTAAGACAGTTCTTGTGGAATTGGCAAAGTGATATTTGGAAGCCCATAGAGGGCTATGGTGAAAAAGGAAAAATCCTATCCTCAGATGAAATCTGGAAAGAAGCTTTCTGAGAAACTGCTTAGTGTTCTGTGAATTCATCTCACAGAGTTACATCTGTATTTCGTGGATCTCTTTGCTAGCCTTATTTCTGTGGAATCTGAGAACAGATATTTCGGATCCCTTTGAAGACTATAGGGCCAAAGGAAATATCCTCCGATAACAAAGAGAAAGAAGCTTTCTGAGAAAAAAATTCTTTGTGTTCTGTGAAAAATCATCTCACAGAGTTTTGCTTTCTGTTTTCCCCTCAAGAAGCTTTTCGCTAAGACAGTTCTTGTGGAATTGGCAAAGTGATATTTGGAAGCCCATAGGGCTATGGTGAAAAAGGAAATATCCTCAGATGAAATCTGGAAAGAAGCTTTCTGAGAAACTGCTTAGTGTTCTGTGAATTCATCTCACAGAGTTACATCTGTATTTCGTGGATCTCTTTGCTAGCCTTATTTCTGTGGAATCTGAGAACAGATATTTCGGATCCCTTTGAAGACTATAGGGCCAAAGGAAATATCCTCCGATAACAAAGAGAAAGAAGCTTTCTGAGAAACTTCTTTGTGTTCTGTGAAATCATCTCACAGAGTTACAGCTTTTTCCCCTCAAGAAGCTTTCGCTAAGACAGTTTCTTGTGGAATTGGCAAAGTGATATTTTGGAAGCCCATAGAAGGCTATGGTGAAAAAAGGAAATATCTCAGATGAAAATCTCTCAAAGAAGAAATTCTGAGAAAAAGTGATATTTGGAAGCCCATAGAGGGCTATGAAAAAAGGAAATATCCTCAGATGAAATCTGGAAAGAAGCTTTCTGAGAAACTGCTTAGTTCTGTGTTCTGTTCATCTCACAGAGTACATCTGTATTTCGTGGATCTCTTTGCTAGCCTTATTTCTGTGGAATCTGAGAACAGATATTTCGGATCCCTTTGAAGACTATAGGGCCAAAGGAAATATCCTCCGATAACAAAGAGAAAGAAGCTTTCTGAGAAAAACTTCTTTGTGTTCTGTGAAATCATCTCACAGAGTTACAGCTTTCCCCTCAAGAAGCCTTTCGCTAAGACAGTTCTTGTGGAATTGGCAAAGTGATATTTGGAAGCCCATAGAGGGCTATGGTGAAAAAAGGAAATATCCTCAGATGAAATCTGGAAAGAAGCTTTGAGAGAAACTGCTTAGTGTTCTGTTAATTCATCTCACAGAGTTACATCTGTATTTCGTGGATCTCTTTGCTAGCCTTATTTCTGTGGAATCTGAGAATCAGATATTTCGGATCCCTTTGAAGACTATAGGGCCAAAGGAAATATCCTCCGATAACAAAGAGAAAAGAAAGAAGCTTTCTGAGAAAACTTCTTTGTGTTCTGTGAAATCATCTCACAGAGTTACAGCTTTCCCCTCAAGAAGCCTTTCGCTAAGACAGTTCTTGTGGAATTGGCAAAGTGATATTTGGAAGCCCATAGAGGGCTATGGTGAAAAAGGAAATATCCTCAGATGAAATCTGGAAAGAAAAATTTCTGAGAAAATGCTTAGTGTTCTGTGAAATTTCTGTGGAATCATCTCATCAGAGTTACATCTGTAATTTTCGTGGATCTCTTTGCTAGCCTTATTTCTGTGGAATCTGAGAACAGATTACTTTCTTTCGGATCCCTTTGAAGACTATAGATCCAAATTGGAACAGATATTTTGAAATATCTTTGAAGACTATAGGGCCAAAGGAAATATCCTCCGATAACAAAGAGAAAGAAAGCTTTCTGAGAAACTTCTTTGTGTTCTGTGAAATCATCTCACAGAGTTACAGCTTTCCCCTCAAGAAGCCTTTCGCTAAGACAGTTCTTGTGGAATTGGCAAAGTGATATTTTGGAAGCCCATAGAGGGCTATGGGGTGAAAAAGGAAATATCCTCAGATGAAATCTGGAAAGAAGCTTTCTGAGAAACTGCTTAGTGTTCTGTGAAATTCATCTCACAGAGTTACATCTGTATTTCGTGGATCTCTTTGCTAGCCTTATTTCTGTGGAATCTGAGAACAGATATTTCGGATGGAAAAAGAAATTTGAAGACTATAGGGCCAAAGGAAATATCCTCCGATAACAAAGAGAAAGAAGCTTTCTGAGAAACTTCTTTGTTCTTTCTGAAAAATCATCTCAAGAGTTACAGCTTTCCCCTCAAGAAGCCTTTCGCTTCTTTGTGTTCTGTTCTTCAGGACAGCTTTCCCCTCAAGAAGCCTTTCGCTAAGACAGTTCTTGTGGAATTGGCAAAGTGATATTTGGAAGCCCATAGAGGGCTATGGTGAAAAAAAAAAATATCCTCAGATGAAATCTGGAAAGAAGCTTTCTGAGAAACTGCTTAGTGTTCTGTGAATTCATCTCACAGAGTTACATCTGTATTTCGTGGATCTCTTTGCTAGCCTTATTTCTGTGGAATCTGAGAACAGATATTTCGGATCCCTTTGAAGACTATAGGGCCAAAGGAAATATCCTCCGATAACAAAGAGAAAGAAGCTTTCTGAGAAACTTCTTTGTGTTCTGTGAAATCATCTCACAGAGTTACAGCTTTCCCCTCAAGAAGCCTTTCGCTAAGACAGTTCTTGTGGAATTGGCAAAGTGATATTTGGAAGCCCATAGAGGGCTATGGTGAAAAAGGAAATATCCTCAGATGAAATCTGGAAAGAAGCTTTCTGAGAAAACTGCTTTAGTGTTCTGTGAATTCATCTCACAGAGTTACATCTGTATTTCGTGGATCTCTTTGCTAGCCTTATTTCTGTGGAATCTGAGAACAGATATTTTTCGGATCCCTTTGAAGACTATAGGGCCAAGGAAATATCCTCCGATAACAAAGAGATAACAAAGAAAAGAAGCTTTCTGAGAAACTTCTTTGTGTTCTGTGAAATCATCTCACAGAGTTACAGCTTTCCCCTCAAGAAGCCTTTCGCTAAGACAGTTCTTGTGGAATTGGCAAAGTGATATTTGGAAGCCCATAGAGGGCTATGGTGAAAAAGGAAATATCCTCAGATGAAATCTGGAAAGAAGCTTTCTGAGAAACTGCTTAGTGTTCTGTTAATTCATCTCACAGAGTTACATCTGTATTTCGTGGATCTCTTTGCTAGCCTTATTTCTGTGGAATCTGAGAACAGATATTTTTCGGATCCCTTTGAAGACTATAGGGCCAAAGGAAATATCCTCCGATAACAAAGAGAAAGAAGCTTTCTGAGAAACTTCTTTGTGTTCTGTGAAAATCATCTCACAGAGTTACAGCTTTCCCCTCAAGAAGCCTTTCGCTAAGACAGTTCTTGTGGAATTGGCAAAGTGATATTTGGAAGCCCATAGAGGGCTATGGTGAAAAAGGAAATATCCTCCCATAGATGAAAAATCTGGAAAAATCTGGAAAGAAGCTTTCTGAGAAAAACTGCTTAGTGTTCTGTTAATTCATCTCACAGAGTTACATCTGTGTATTTCGTGGATCTCTTTGCTAGCCTTATTTCTGTGGAATCTGAGAACAGATATTTCGGATCCCTTTGAAGACTATAGGGCCAAAGGAAATATCCTCCGATAACAAAGAGAAAGAAGCTTTCTGAGAAACTTCTTTGTGTTCTGTGAAATCATCTCACAGAGTTACAGCTTTCCCCTCAAGAAGCCTTTCGCTAAGACAGTTCTTGTGGAATTGGCAAAGTGATATTTGGAAGCCCATAGAGGGCTATGGTGAAAAAAAAGAAATATCCTCAGATGAAATCTGGAAAGAAGCTTTCTGAGAAAAAAAGTGTTCTGTGAATTCATCTCACAGAGTTACATCTGTGTTTCGTGAATCTCTTTGCTAGCTTATTTCTGTGGAATTCTGAGAACAGATATTTCGGATCCCTTTGAAGACTATAGGGCTAAAGGAAATATCCTCCGATAACAATCCCTTTGAAAAGAAAAGAAATAAATCTCCGATAACAAAGAGAGAAAGAAGCTTTCTGAGAAACTTCTTTGTGTTCTGTGAAATCATCTCACAGAGTTACAGCTTTCCCCTCAAGAAGCCTTTCGCTAAGACAGTTCTTGTGGAATTGGCAAAGTGATATTTGGAAGCCCATAGAGGGCTATGGTGAAAAAGGAAATATCCTCAGATGAAATCTGGAAAGAAGCTTTCTGAGAAAAAAATTAGTGTTCTGTTAATTCATCTCACAGAGTTACATCTGTATTTCGTGGATCTCTTTGCTAGCCTTATTTCTGTGGAATCTGAGAACAGATATTTCGGATCCCTTTGAAGACTATAGGGCCAAAGGAAATATCCTCCGATAACAAAGAGAAAGAAGAAATTCTGATAACAAAAAAGCTTTCTTTGTTCTTTGTGTTCTTCTGTGAAATCATCTCACAGAGTTACAGCTTTCCCCTCAAGAAGCCTTTCGCTAAGACAGTTCTTGTGGAATTGGCAAAGTGATATTTGGAAGCCCATAGAGGGCTATGGTGAAAAAGGAAATATCCTCAGATGAAATCTGAAAAGAAAGAAGAAAGAAGCTTTCTGAGAAACTGCTTAGTGTTCTGTTAATTCATCTCACAGAGTTACATCTGTATTTCGTGGATCTCTTTGCTAGCCTTATTTCTGTGGAATCTGAGAACAGATATTTCGGATCCCTTTGAAGACTATAGGGCCAAAGGAAATATCCTCCGATAACAAAGAGAAAGAAGCTTTCTGAGAAACTTCTTTGTGTTCTGTGAAATCATCTCACAGAGTTACAGCTTTCCCCTCAAGAAGCCTTTCGCTAAGACAGTTCTTGTGGAATTGGCAAAGTGATATTTGGAAGCCCATAGAGGGCTATGGTGAAAAAGGAAATATCCTCAGATGAAATCTGGAAAGAAGCTGTTAATTCTGAGAAATCTGCTTAGTTATTTCTGTTCTGTCCCTTTGAAGACTATAGGGCCAAAGGAAATATCCTCCGATCTTTCTGAGAAACTTCTTTGTTTCTGACATCTCTCATCAGAGTTTCAGTCAAGAAGCTCTTTGCTAGCCTTATTTCTGTGGAATCTGAGAATTTCAGATATTTCGGATCCCTTTGAATAGGGCCAAAGGAAATATCCTCCGATAACAAAGAGAAAGAAGCTTTCTGAGAAACTTCTTTGTGTTCTGTGAAATCATCTCACAGAGTTACAGCTTTCCCCTCAAGAAGCCTTTCTAAGACAGTTCTTGTGGAATTGGCAAAGTGATATTTGGAAGCCCATAGAGGGCTATGGTGAAAAAGGAAATATCCTCAGATGAAATCTGGAAAGAAGCTTTCTGAGAAAAATGCTTAGTGTTCTGTGAATCATCTCACAGAGTTAATCTGTTTTCGTGAAGAAAGAGCTTAGTTCTTTGGAATTGGCAAAGTGATTTTGGAAGCCAAGAGGGCAGATTTTCGGATCCTGCTTTTTCTGAAGACTATTTCGGGCTAGCCTTAAAATCTGAGAAATATATTTCGGATCCTCCGAAGACTATAGGGCCAAAAGGAAATATCCTCCGATAACAAAGAAAGAAGCTTTGAGAAACTTCTTTGTGTTCTGTGAAATCATCTCACAGAGTTACAGCTTTCCCCTCAAGAAGCCTTTCGCTAAGACAGTTCTTGTGGTTGGCAAAGTGATATTTGGAAGCCCATAGAGGGCTATGGTGAAAAAGGAAATATCCTCAGATGAAATCTGGAAAGAAGCTTTCTGAGAAAAGCTGCTTAGTGTTCTGTGAATTCATCTCACAGAGTTACATCTGTATTTCGTGGATCTCTTTGCTAGCCTTATTTCTGTGGAATCTGAGAACAGATATTTCGGATCCCTTTGAAGACTATAGGGCCAAAGGAAATATCCTCCGATAACAAAGAGAAAAAGAAGCTTTCTGAGAAACTTCTTTGTGTTCTGTGAAATCATCTCACAGAGTTACAGCTTTCCCCTCAAGAAGCCTTTCGCTAAGACAGTTCTTGTGGAATTGGCAAAGTGATTTTTGGAAGCCCATAGAGGGCTATGGTGAAAAAGGAAATATCCTCAGATGAAATCTGGAAAGAAGAAATGCTTTTCTGAAAAAAAAGGAAAAGAAATCTCCTGTTCTGTGAAAGCTTTGTGAAACTTTAGAAAGAGTGAATCTCTGTTACATCATCACAGAGTTACATCTGTTTGGTGGATCTCTTTGCTAGCCTTATTTCTGTGGATCTTTTTGCTTAGCCTTGGTGGAATCTGAGAACAGATATTTCGGATCCCTTTGAAGACTATAGGGCCAAAGGAAATATCCTCCGATAAAAAAGAGAAAGAAGCTTTCTGAGAAAAAGCTTTTTGTGTGTTCTGTGAAATCATCTCACAGAGTTACAGCTTTCCCCTCAAGAAGCCTTTCGCTAAGAGTTCTTTCTTGTGGAAAAGTGATTTTTGGAAGCCCATAGAGACTATGGGAAAAAGGAAATATCCTCAGATGAAATCTGGAAAAAAGAAGCTTTCTGAGAAAACTGCTTTGTGTTCTGTGAAATCATCTCACAGAGTTACAGCTTTCTGTTTTCGTGGAAGCTTTTGCTAAGAAGTTTTCTGTGGAATTTGTGAAAGTGATTTTGGAAGCCCTTTGAAGACTATAGGTGAAAAAGGAAATATCTCTGATGAAATCTGGAAAGAAGCTTTCTGAGAAACTGCTTAGTGAAATTCACAGAGTTACATCTGTATTTCGTGATCTCTTTGAGACCTATTTCTGGGAATCTGAGAAAGAATCCCTTTGAAGAATTATCCTCCGATAACAAAGAGAAAGAAGCTTTCTGAGAAACTTCTTTGTGTTCTGTGAAATCATCTCACTCAGTTTTCTTTGTGTTTCCAAATCATCTCAGAGAGTTAGCAGCTTTCCCCTCAAGAAGCCTTTCGCTAAGACAGTTCTTGTGGAATTGGCAAAGTGATATTTGGAAGCCCATAGAGGGCTATGGTGAAAAAAAGGAAATATCCTCAGATGAAATCTGGAAAGAAGCTTTCTGAGAAACTGCTTAGTGTTCTGTGAATTCATCTCACACAGTTACATCTGTATTTCGTGGATCTCTTTGCTAGCCTTATTTCTTTCTGTGGAATCTGAGAACAGATATTTCGGATCCCTTTGAAGACTATAGGGCCAAAGGAAATATCCTCCGATAACAAAGAGAAAGAAGCTTTCTGAGAAACTTCTTTGTGTTCTGTGAAATCATCTCACAGAGTTACAGCTTTCCCCTCAAGAAGCCTTTCGCTAAGACAGTTCTTGTGGAATTGGCAAAGTGATATTTGGAAGCCCATAGAGGGCTATGGTGAAAAAAAAGGAAATATCCTCAGATGATCTGGAAAGAAGCTTTCTGAGAAACTGCTTAGTGTTCTGTGAATTCATCTCACAGAGTTACATCTGTATTTCGTGGATCTCTTTGCTTAGCTATTTTTTTTGGAATCTGAGAACAGATATTTCGGATCCCTTTGAAGACTATAGGGCCAAAGGAAATATCCTCCGATAACAAAAAGAGAAAGAAGCTTTCTGAGAAAAAAAGAAAGTTCTGTGAAATCATCTCACAGAGTTACAGCTTTCCCCTCAAGAAGCCTTTCGCTAAGACAGTTCTTGTGGAATTGGCAAAGTGATATTTGGAAGCCCATAGAGGGCTATGGTGAAAAAAAGGAAATATCCTCAGATGAAATCTGGAAAAGAAGCTTTCTGAGAAAAAAAGCTTTCTGAGAAACTGTTTAGTGTGAATTCATCTCACAGAGTTTACATCTGTATTTCGTGGATCTCTTTGCTAGCCTTATTTCTGTGGAATCTGAGAACAGATATTTCGGATCCCTTTGAAGACTATAGGGCCAAAGGAAATATCCTCCGATAACAAAGAGAAAGAAGCTTTCTGAGAAACTTCTTTGTGTTCTGTGAAATCATCTCACAGAGTTACAGCTTTCCCCTCAAGAAGCCTTTCGCTAAGACAGTTCTTGTGGAATTGGCAAAGTGATATTTGGAAGCCCATAGAGGGCTATGGTGAAAAAGGAAATATCCTCAGATGAAATCTGGAAAGAAGCTTTCTGAGAAAAACTGCTTAGTGTTCTGTGAATTCATCTCACAGAGTTACATCTGTATTTCGTGGATCTCTTTGCTAGCCTTATTTCTGTGGAATCTGAGAACAGATATTTCGGATCCCTTTGAAGACTATAGGGCCAAAGGAAAAAGGATCCTCCGATAACAAAGAGAAAAAGAAGCTTTCTGAGAAACTTCTTTGTGTTCTGTGAAATCATCTCACAGAGTTACAGCTTTCCCCCCCTCAAGAAGCCTTTCGCTAAGACAGTTCTTGTGGGAATTGGCAAAGTGATATTTGGAAGCCCATAGAGGGCTATGGTGAAAAAGGAAATATCCTCAGATGAAATCTGGAAAGAAGCTTTCTGAGAAACTGCTTAGTGTTCTGTGAATTCATCTCACAGAGTTACATCTGTATTTCGTGGATCTCTTTGCTAGCCTTATTTCTGTGGAATTGAGAACAGATATTTCGGATCCCTTTGAAGACTATAGGGCCAAAGGAAATATCCTCCGATAACAAAGAGAAAGAAGAAAGAAGCTGAGAAAAACTTCTTTGTGTTCTGTGAAATCATCTCACAGAGTTACAGCTTTCCCCTCAAGAAGCCTTTCGCTAAGACAGTTCTTGTGGAATTGGCAAAGTGATATTTGGAAGCCCATAGAGGGCTATGGTGAAAAAGGAAAATCCTCAGATGAAATCTGGAAAGAAGCTTTCTGAGAAAAACTGCTTAGAGAAACTGTTCTGTGAATTCATCTCACAGAGTTTACATCTGTATTTCGTGGATCTCTTTGCTAGCTTTATTTCTGTGGAATCTGAGAACAGATATTTCGGATCCCTTTGGATCCCTTTGAAGACTATAGGGCCAAAGGAAATATCCTCCGATAACAAAGAGAAAGAAGCTTTCTGAGAAACTTCTTTGTGTTCTGTGAAATCATCTCACAGAGTTACAGCTTTCCCTCAAGAAGCCTTTCGCTAAGACAGTTCTTGTGGAATTGGCAAAGTGATATTTGGAAGCCCATAGAGGGCTATGGTGAAAAAAAGGAAATATCCTCAGATGAAATCTGGAAAGAAGCTTTCTGAGAAACTGCTTAGTGTTCTGTGAATTCATCTCACAGAGTTACATCTGTGTTTCGTAGATCTCTTTGCTAGCCTTATTTCTGTGGAATCTGAGAACAGATATTTCGGATCCCTTTGAAGACTATAGGGCCAAAGGAAATATCCTCCGATAACAAAGAGAAAGAAGCTTTCTGAGAAACTTCTTTGTGTTCTGTGAAATCATCTCACAGAGTTACAGCTTTCCCTCAAGAAGCCTTTCGCTAAGACAGTTCTTGTGGAATTGGCAAAGTGATATTTGGAAGCCCATAGAGGGCTATGGTGAAAAAGGAAATATCCTCAGATGAAATCTGGAAAGAAGCTTTCTGAGAAACTGCTTAGTGTTCTGTGAATTCATCTCACAGAGTTACATCTGTATTTCGTGGATCTCTTTGCTAGCCTTATTTCTGTGGAATCTGAGAACAGATATTTCGGATCCCTTTGAAGACTATAGGGCCAAAGGAAAAGGAAATCCTCCGATAACAAAGAGAAAGAAGCTTTCTGAGAAACTTCTTTGTGTTCTGTGAAATCATCTCACAGAGTTACAGCTTTCCCCTCAAGAAGCCTTTCGCTAAGACAGTTCTTGTGGAATTGGCAAAGTGATATTTGGAAGCCCATAGAGGGCTATGGTGAAAAAGGAAATATCCTCAGATGAAATCTGGAAAGAAGCTTTCTGAGAAACTGCTTAGTGTTCTGTGTGATTCATCTCAGAGTTACATCTGTATTTCGTGGATCTCTTTGCTAGCCTTATTTCTGTGGAATCTGAGAACAGATATTTCGGATCCCTTTGAAGACTATAGGGCCAAAGGAAATATCCTCCGATAACAAAGAGAAAGAAGCTTTCTGAGAAACTTCTTTGTGTTCTGTGAAATCATCTCACAGAGTTACAGCTTTCCCCTCAAGAAGCCTTTCGCTAAGACAGTTCTTGTGGAATTGGCAAAGTGATATTTGGAAGCCCATAGAGGGCTATGGTGAAAAAGGAAATATCCTCAGATGAAATCTGGAAAGAAGCTTTCTGAGAAACTGCTTAGTGTTCTGTTAAATTCATCTCACAGAGTTACATCTGTGTTTCGTGGATCTCTTTGCTAGCCTTATTTCTGTGGAATCTGAGAACAGATATTTCGGATCCCTTTGAAGACTATAGGGCCAAAGGAAATATCCTCCGATAACAAAGAGAAAGAAGCTTTCTGAGAAACTTCTTTGTGTTCTGTGAAATCATCTCACAGAGTTACAGCTTTCCCCTCAAGAAGCCTTTCGCTAAGACAGTTCTTGTGGAATTGGCAAAGTGATATTTGGAAGCCCATAGAGGGCTATGGTGAAAAAGGAAATAAATATCCTCAGATGAAATCTGGAAAGAAGCTTTCTGAGAAACTGCTTAGTGTTCTGTGAATTCATCTCACAGAGTTACATCTGTATTTCGTGGATCTCTTTGCTAGCCTTATTTCTGTGGAATCTGAGAACAGATATTTCGGATCCCTTTGAAGACTATAGGGCCAAAGGAAATATCCTCCGATAACAAAGAGAAAGAAGCTTTCTGAGAAACTGCTTAGTGTTCTGTTAATTCATCTCACAGAGTTACATCTGTATTTCGTGGATCTCTTTGCTAGCCTTATTTCTGTGGAATCTGAGAACAGATATTTCGGATCCCTTTGAAGACTATAGGGCCAAAGGAAATATCCTCCGATAACAAAGAGAAAGAAGCTTTCTGAGAAACTTCTTTGTGTTCTGTGAAATCATCTCACAGAGTTACAGCTTTCCCCTCAAGAAGCCTTTCGCTAAGACAGTTCTTGTGGAATTGGCAAAGTGATATTTGGAAGCCCATAGAGGGCTATGGTGAAAAAGGAAATATCTCAGATGAA
>NW_026088799.1:0-55136 GCF_024542745.1 Macaca thibetana thibetana | reverse complement strand
TGAATTAACAGAACACTAAGCAGTTTCTCAGAAAGCTTCTTTCCAGATTTCATCTGAGGATATTTCCTTTTTCACCATAGCCCTCTATGGGCTTCCAAATATCACTTTGCCAATTCCACAAGAACTGTCTTAGCGAAAGGCTTCTTGAGGGGAAAGCTGTAACTCTGTGAGATGATTTCACAGAACACAAAGAAGTTTCTCAGAAAGCTTCTTTCTCTTTGTTATCGGAGGATATTTCCTTTGGCCCTATAGTCTTCAAAGGGATCCGAAATATCTGTTCTCAGATTCCACAGAAATAAGGCTAGCAAAGAGATCCACGAAATACAGATGTAACTCTGTGAGATGAATTAACAGAACACTAAGCAGTTTCTCAGAAAGCTTCTTTCCAGATTTCATCTGAGGATATTTCCTTTTTCACCATAGCCCTCTATGGGCTTCCAAATATCACTTTGCCAATTCCACAAGAACTGTCTTAGCGAAAGGCTTCTTGAGGGGAAAGCTGTAACTCTGTGAGGATATTTCCTTTGGCCTATAGTCTTCAAAGGGATCCGAAATATCTGTTCTCAGATTCCACAGAAATAAGGCTAGCAAAGAGATCCACGAAATACAGATGTAACTCTGTGAGATGAATTAACAGAACACTAAGCAGTTTCTCAGAAAGCTTCTTTCCAGATTTCATCTGAGGATATTTCCTTTTTCACCATAGCCCTCTATGGGCTTCCAAATATCACTTTGCCAATTCCACAAGAACTGTCTTAGCGAAAGGCTTCTTGAGGGGGAAAGCTGTAACTCTGTGAGATGATTTCACAGAACACAAAGAAGTTTCTCAGAAAGCTTCTTTCTCTTTGTTATCGGAGGATATTTCCTTTGGCCCTATAGTCTTCAAAGGGATCCGAAATATCTGTTCTCAGATTCCACAGAAATAAGGCTAGCAAAGAGATCCACGAAATACAGATGTAACTCTGTGAGATGAATTAACAGAACACTAAGCAGTTTCTCAGAAAGCTTCTTTCCAGATTTCATCTGAGGATATTTCCTTTTTCACCATAGCCCTCTATGGGCTTCCAAATATCACTTTGCCAATTCCACAAGAACTGTCTTAGCGAAAGGCTTCTTGAGGGGAAAGCTGTAACTCTGTGAGATGATTTCACAGAACACAAAGAAGTTTCTCAGAAAGCTTCTTTCTCTTTGTTATCGGAGGATATTTCCTTTGGCCCCTATATAGTCTTCAAAGGGATCCGAAATATCTGTTCTCAGATTCCACAGAAATAAGGCTAGCAAAGAGATCCACGAAATACAGATGTAACTCTGTGAGATGAATTAACAGAACACTAAGCAGTTTCTCAGAAAGCTTCTTTCCAGATTTCATCTGAGGATATTTCCTTTTTCACCCTAGCCCTCTAGGGGTTCCAAATATCACTTTGCCAATTCCACAAGAACTGTCTTAGCGAAAGGCTTCTTGAGGGGAAAGCTGTAACTCTGTGAGATGATTTCACAGAACACAAAGAAGTTTCTCAGAAAGCTTCTTTCTCTTTGTTATCGGAGGATATTTCTTTGGCCCTATAGTCTTCAAAGGGATCCGAAATATCTGTTCTCAGATTCCACAGAAATAAGGCTAGCAAAGAGATCCACGAAATACAGATGTAACTCTGTGAGATGAATTAACAGAACACTAAGCAGTTTCTCAGAAAGCTTCTTTCCAGATTTCATCTGAGGATATTTCCTTTTTCACCATAGCCCTCTATGGGCTTCCAAATATCACTTTGCCAATTCCACAAGAACTGTCTTAGCGAAAGGCTTCTTGAGGGGAAAGCTGTAACTCTGTGAGATGATTTCACAGAACACAAAGAAGTTTCTCAGAAAGCTTCTTTCTCTTTGTTATCGGAGGATATTTCCTTTGGCCCTATAGTCTTCAAAGGGATCCGAAATATCTGTTCTCAGATTCCACAGAAATAAGGCTAGCAAAGAGATCCACGAAATACAGATGTAACTCTGTGAGATGAATTAACAGAACACTAAGCAGTTTCTCAGAAAGCTTCTTTCCAGATTTCATCTGAGGATATTTCCTTTTTCACCATAGCCCTCTATGGGCTTCCAAATATCACTTTGCCAATTCCACAAGAACTGTCTTAGCGAAAGGCTTCTTGAGGGGAAAGCTGTAACTCTGTGAGATGATTTTCACAGAACACAAAGAAGTTTCTCAGAAAGCTTCTTTCTCTTTGTTATCGGAGGATATTTCCTTTGGCCCTATAGTCTTCAAAGGGATCCGAAATATCTGTTCTCAGATTCCACAGAAATAAGGCTAGCAAAGAGATCCACGAAATACAGATGTAACTCTGTGAGATGAATTAACAGAACACTAAGCAGTTTCTCAGAAAGCTTCTTTCCAGATTTCATCTGAGGATATTTCCTTTTTCACCATAGCCCTCTATGGGCTTCCAAATATCACTTTGCCAATTCCACAAGAACTGTCTTAGCGAAAGGCTTCTTGAGGGGAAAGCTGTAACTCTGTGAGATGATTTCACAGAACACAAAGAAGTTTCTCAGAAAGCTTCTTTCTCTTTGTTATCGGAGGATATTTCCTTTGGCCCTATAGTCTTCAAAGGGATCCGAAATATCTGTTCTCAGATTCCACAGAAATAAGGCTAGCAAAGAGATCCACGAAATACAGATGTAACTCTGTGAGATGAATTAACAGAACACTAAGCAGTTTCTCAGAAAGCTTCTTTCCAGATTTCATCAAAGAAGTTTTCTCAGAAAGCTTCTTTCTCTTTGTTATCGGAGGATATTTCCTTTGGCCCTATAGTCTTCAAAGGGATCCGAAATATCTGTTCTCAGATTCCACAGAAATAAGGCTAGCAAAGAGATCCACGAAATACAGATGTAACTCTGTGAGATGAATTAACAGAACACTAAGCAGTTTCTCAGAAAGCTTCTTTCAGATTTCATCTGAGGATATTTCCTTTTTCACCATAGCCCTCTATGGGCTTCCAAATATCACTTTGCCAATTCCACAAGAACTGTCTTAGCGAAAGGCTTCTTGAGGGGAAAGCTGTAACTCTGTGAGATGATTTCACAGAACACAAAGAAGTTTCTCAGAAGCTTCTTTCTCTTTGTTATCGGAGGATATTTCCTTTGGCCCTATAGTCTTCAAAGGGATCCGAAATATCTGTTCTCAGATTCCACAGAAATAAGGCTAGCAAAGAGATCCACGAAATACAGATGTAACTCTGTGAGATGAATTAACAGAACACTAAGCAGTTTCTCAGAAAGCTTCTTTCCAGATTTCATCTGAGGATATTTCCTTTTTCACCATAGCCCTCTATGGGCTTCCAAATATCACTTTGCCAATTCCACAAGAAACTGTCTTAGCGAAAGGCTTCTTGAGGGGAAAGCTGTAACTCTGTGAGATGATTTCACAGAACACAAAGAAGTTTCTCAGAAAGCTTCTTTCTCTTTGTTATCGGAGGATATTTCCTTTGGCCCTATAGTCTTCAAAGGGATCCGAAATATCTGTTCTCAGATTCCACAGAAATAAGGCTAGCAAAGAGATCCACGAAATACAGATGTAACTCTGTGAGATGAATTAACAGAACACTAAGCAGTTTCTCAGAAAGCTTCTTTCCAGATTTCATCTGAGGATATTTCCTTTTTCACCATAGCCCTCTATGGGCTTCCAAATATCACTTTGCCAATTCCACAAGAACTGTCTTAGCGAAAGGCTTCTTGAGGGGAAAGCTGTAACTCTGTGAGATGATTTCACAGAACACAAAGAAGTTTCTCAGAAAGCTTCTTTCTCTTTGTTATCGGAGGATATTTCCTTTGGCCCTATAGTCTTCAAAGGGATCCGAAATATCTGTTCTCAGATTCCACAGAAATAAGGCTAGCAAAGAGATCCACGAAATACAGATGTAACTCTGTGAGATGAATTAACAGAACACTAAGCAGTTTCTCAGAAAGCTTCTTTCCAGATTTCATCTGAGGATATTTCCTTTTTCACCATAGCCCTCTATGGGCTTCCAAATATCACTTTGCCAATTCCACAAGAACTGTCTTAGCGAAAGGCTTCTTGAGGGGAAAGCTGTAACTCTGTGAGATGATTTCACAGAACACAAAGAAGTTTCTCAGAAAGCTTCTTTCTCTTTGTTATCGGAGGATATTTCCTTTGGCCCTATAGTCTTCAAAGGGATCCGAAATATCTGTTCTCAGATTCCACAGAAATAAGGCTAGCAAAGAGATCCACGAAATACAGATGTAACTCTGTGAGATGAATTAACAGAACACTAAGCAGTTTCTCAGAAAGCTTCTTTCCAGATTTCATCTGAGGATATTTCCTTTTTCACCATAGCCCTCTATGGGCTTCCAAATATCACTTTGCCAATTCCACAAGAACTGTCTTAGCGAAAGGCTTCTTGAGGGGAAAGCTGTAACTCTGTGAGATGATTTCACAGAACACAAAGAAGTTTCTCAGAAAGCTTCTTTCTCTTTGTTATCGGAGGATATTTCCTTTGGCCCTATAGTCTTCAAAGGGATCCGAAATATCTGTTCTCAGATTCCACAGAAATAAGGCTAGCAAAGAGATCCACGAAATACAGATGTAACTCTGTGAGATGAATTAACAGAACACTAAGCAGTTTCTCAGAAAGCTTCTTTCCAGATTTCATCTGAGGATATTTCCTTTTTCACCATAGCCCTCTATGGGCTTCCAAATATCACTTTGCCAATTCCACAAGAACTGTCTTAGCGAAAGGCTTCTTGAGGGGAAAGCTGTAACTCTGTGAGATGATTTCACAGAACACAAAGAAGTTTCTCAGAAAGCTTCTTTCTCTTTGTTATCGGAGGATATTTCCTTTGGCCCTATAGTCTTCAAAGGGATCCGAAATATCTGTTCTCAGATTCCACAGAAATAAGGCTAGCAAAGAGATCCACGAAATACAGATGTAACTCTGTGAGATGAATTAACAGAACACTAAGCAGTTTCTCAGAAAGCTTCTTTCCAGATTTCATCTGAGGATATTTCCTTTTTCACCATAGCCCTCTATGGCTTCCAAATATCACTTTGCCAATTCCACAAGAACTGTCTTAGCGAAAGGCTTCTTGAGGGGAAAGCTGTAACTCTGTGAGATGATTTCACAGAACACAAAGAAGTTTCTCAGAAAGCTTCTTTCTCTTTGTTATCGGAGGATATTTCCTTTGGCCCTATAGTCTTCAAAGGGATCCGAAATATCTGTTCTCAGATTCCACAGAAATAAGGCTAGCAAAGAGATCCACGAAATACAGATGTAACTCTGTGAGATGAATTAACAGAACACTAAGCAGTTTCTCAGAAAGCTTCTTTCCAGATTTCATCTGAGGATATTTCCTTTTTCACCATAGCCCTCTATGGGCTTCCAAATATCACTTTGCCAATTCCACAAGAACTGTCTTAGCGAAAGGCTTCTTGAGGGGAAAGCTGTAACTCTGTGAGATGATTTCACAGAACACAAAGAAGTTTCTCAGAAAGCTTCTTTCTCTTTGTTATCGGAGGATATTTCCTTTGGCCCTATAGTCTTCAAAGGGATCCGAAATATCTGTTCTCAGATTCCACAGAAATAAGGCTAGCAAAGAGATCCACGAAATACAGATGTAACTCTGTGAGATGAATTAACAGAACACTAAGCAGTTTCTCAGAAAGCTTCTTTCCAGATTTCATCTGAGGATATTTCCTTTTTCACCATAGCCCTCTATGGGCTTCCAAATATCACTTTGCCAATTCCACAAGAACTGTCTTAGCGAAAGGCTTCTTGAGGGGAAAGCTGTAACTCTGTGAGATGATTTCACAGAACACAAAGAAGTTTCTCAGAAAGCTTCTTTCTCTTTGTTATCGGAGGATATTTCCTTTGGCCCTATAGTCTTCAAAGGGATCCGAAATATCTGTTCTCAGATTCCACAGAAATAAGGCTAGCAAAGAGATCCACGAAATACAGATGTAACTCTGTGAGATGAATTAACAGAACACTAAGCAGTTTCTCAGAAAGCTTCTTTCCAGATTTCATCTGAGGATATTTCCTTTTTCACCATAGCCCTCTATGGGCTTCCAAATATCACTTTGCCAATTCCACAAGAACTGTCTTAGCGAAAGGCTTCTTGAGGGGAAAGCTGTAACTCTGTGAGATGATTTCACAGAACACAAAGAAGTTTCTCAGAAAGCTTCTTTCTCTTTGTTATCGGAGGATATTTCCTTTGGCCCTATAGTCTTCAAAGGGATCCGAAATATCTGTTCTCAGATTCCACAGAAATAAGGCTAGCAAAGAGATCCACGAAATACAGATGTAACTCTGTGAGATGAATTAACAGAACACTAAGCAGTTTCTCAGAAAGCTTCTTTCCAGATTTCATCTGAGGATATTTCCTTTTTCACCATAGCCCTCTATGGGCTTCCAAATATCACTTTGCCAATTCCACAAGAACTGTCTTAGCGAAAGGCTTCTTGAGGGGAAAGCTGTAACTCTGTGAGATGATTTCACAGAACACAAAGAAGTTTCTCAGAAAGCTTCTTTCTCTTTGTTATCGGAGGATATTTCCTTTGGCCCTATAGTCTTCAAAGGGATCCGAAATATCTGTTCTCAGATTCCACAGAAATAAGGCTAGCAAAGAGATCCACGAAATACAGATGTAACTCTGTGAGATGAATTAACAGAACACTAAGCAGTTTCTCAGAAAGCTTCTTTCCAGATTTCATCTGAGGATATTTCCTTTTTCACCATAGCCCTCTATGGGCTTCCAAATATCACTTTGCCAATTCCACAAGAACTGTCTTAGCGAAAGGCTTCTTGAGGGGAAAGCTGTAACTCTGTGAGATGATTTCACAGAACACAAAGAAGTTTCTCAGAAAGCTTCTTTCTCTTTGTTATCGGAGGATATTTCCTTTGGCCCTATAGTCTTCAAAGGGATCCGAAATATCTGTTCTCAGATTCCACAGAAATAAGGCTAGCAAAGAGATCCACGAAATACAGATGTAACTCTGTGAGATGAATTAACAGAACACTAAGCAGTTTCTCAGAAAGCTTCTTTCCAGATTTCATCTGAGGATATTTCCTTTTTCACCATAGCCCTCTATGGGCTTCCAAATATCACTTTGCCAATTCCACAAGAACTGTCTTAGCGAAAGGCTTCTTGAGGGGAAAGCTGTAACTCTGTGAGATGATTTCACAGAACACAAAGAAGTTTCTCAGAAAGCTTCTTTCTCTTTGTTATCGGAGGATATTTCCTTTGGCCCTATAGTCTTCAAAGGGATCCGAAATATCTGTTCTCAGATTCCACAGAAATAAGGCTAGCAAAGAGATCCACGAAATACAGATGTAACTCTGTGAGATGAATTAACAGAACACTAAGCAGTTTCTCAGAAAGCTTCTTTCCAGATTTCATCTGAGGATATTTCCTTTTTCACCATAGCCCTCTATGGGCTTCCAAATATCACTTTGCCAATTCCACAAGAACTGTCTTAGCGAAAGGCTTCTTGAGGGAAAGCTGTAACTCTGTGAGATGATTTCACAGAACACAAAGAAGTTTCTCAGAAAGCTTCTTTCTCTTTGTTATCGGAGGATATTTCCTTTGGCCCTATAGTCTTCAAAGGGATCCGAAATATCTGTTCTCAGATTCCACAGAAATAAGGCTAGCAAAGAGATCCACGAAATACAGATGTAACTCTGTGAGATGAATTAACAGAACACTAAGCAGTTTCTCAGAAAGCTTCTTTCCAGATTTCATCTGAGGATATTTCCTTTTTCACCATAGCCCTCTATGGGCTTCCAAATATCACTTTGCCAATTCCACAAGAACTGTCTTAGCGAAAGGCTTCTTGAGGGGAAAGCTGTAACTCTGTGAGATGATTTCACAGAACACAAAGAAGTTTCTCAGAAAGCTTCTTTCTCTTTGTTATCGGAGGATATTTCCTTTGGCCCTATAGTCTTCAAAGGGATCCGAAATATCTGTTCTCAGATTCCACAGAAATAAGGCTAGCAAAGAGATCCACGAAATACAGATGTAACTCTGTGAGATGAATTAACAGAACACTAAGCAGTTTCTCAGAAAGCTTCTTTCCAGATTTCATCTGAGGATATTTCCTTTTCACCATAGCCCTCTATGGGCTTCCAAATATCACTTTGCCAATTCCACAAGAACTGTCTTAGCGAAAGGCTTCTTGAGGGGAAAGCTGTAACTCTGTGAGATGATTTCACAGAACACAAAGAAGTTTCTCAGAAAGCTTCTTTCTCTTTGTTATCGGAGGATATTTCCTTTGGCCCTATAGTCTTCAAAGGGATCCGAAATATCTGTTCTCAGATTCCACAGAAATAAGGCTAGCAAAGAGATCCACGAAATACAGATGTAACTCTGTGAGATGAATTAACAGAACACTAAGCAGTTTCTCAGAAAGCTTCTTTCCAGATTTCATCTGAGGATATTTCCTTTTTCACCATAGCCCTCTATGGGCTTCCAAATATCACTTTGCCAATTCCACAAGAACTGTCTTAGCGAAAGGCTTCTTGAGGGGAAAGCTGTAACTCTGTGAGATGATTTCACAGAACACAAAGAAGTTTCTCAGAAAGCTTCTTTCTCTTTGTTATCGGAGGATATTTCCTTTGGCCCTATAGTCTTCAAAGGGATCCGAAATATCTGTTCTCAGATTCCACAGAAATAAGGCTAGCAAAGAGATCCACGAAATACAGATGTAACTCTGTGAGATGAATTAACAGAACACTAAGCAGTTTCTCAGAAAGCTTCTTTCCAGATTTCATCTGAGGATATTTCCTTTTTCACCATAGCCCTCTATGGGCTTCCAAATATCACTTTGCCAATTCCACAAGAACTGTCTTAGCGAAAGGCTTCTTGAGGGGAAAGCTGTAACTCTGTGAGATGATTTCACAGAACACAAAGAAGTTTCTCAGAAAGCTTCTTTCTCTTTGTTTATCGGAGGATATTTCCTTTGGCCCTATAGTCTTCAAAGGGATCCGAAATATCTGTTCTCAGATTCCACAGAAATAAGGCTAGCAAAGAGATCCACGAAATACAGATGTAACTCTGTGAGATGAATTAACAGAACACTAAGCAGTTTCTCAGAAAGCTTCTTTCCAGATTTCATCTGAGGATATTTCCTTTTCACCATAGCCCTCTATGGGCTTCCAAATATCACTTTGCCAATTCCACAAGAACTGTCTTAGCGAAAGGCTTCTTGAGGGAAAGCTGTAACTCTGTGAGATGATTTCACAGAACACAAAGAAGTTTCTCAGAAAGCTTCTTTCTCTTTGTTATCGGAGGATATTTCCTTTGGCCCTATAGTCTTCAAAGGGATCCGAAATATCTGTTCTCAGATTCCACAGAAATAAGGCTAGCAAAGAGATCCACGAAATACAGATGTAACTCTGTGAGATGAATTAACAGAACACTAAGCAGTTTCTCAGAAAGCTTCTTTCCAGATTTCATCTGAGGATATTTCCTTTTTCACCATAGCCCTCTATGGGCTTCCAAATATCACTTTGCCAATTCCACAAGAACTGTCTTAGCGAAAGGCTTCTTGAGGGGAAAGCTGTAACTCTGTGAGATGATTTCACAGAACACAAAGAAGTTTCTCAGAAAGCTTCTTTCTCTTTGTTATCGGAGGATATTTCCTTTGGCCCTATAGTCTTCAAAGGGATCCGAAATATCTGTTCTCAGATTCCACAGAAATAAGGCTAGCAAAGAGATCCACGAAATACAGATGTAACTCTGTGAGATGAATTAACAGAACACTAAGCAGTTTCTCAGAAAGCTTCTTTCCAGATTTCATCTGAGGATATTTCCTTTTTCACCATAGCCCTCTATGGGCTTCCAAATATCACTTTGCCAATTCCACAAGAACTGTCTTAGCGAAAGGCTTCTTGAGGGGAAAGCTGTAACTCTGTGAGATGATTTCACAGAACACAAAGAAGTTTCTCAGAAAGCTTCTTTCTCTTTGTTATCGGAGGATATTTCCTTTGGCCCTATAGTCTTCAAAGGGATCCGAAATATCTGTTCTCAGATTCCACAGAAATAAGGCTAGCAAAGAGATCCACGAAATACAGATGTAACTCTGTGAGATGAATTAACAGAACACTAAGCAGTTTCTCAGAAAGCTTCTTTCCAGATTTCATCTGAGGATATTTCCTTTTTCACCATAGCCCTCTATGGGCTTCCAAATATCACTTTGCCAATTCCACAAGAACTGTCTTAGCGAAAGGCTTCTTGAGGGGAAAGCTGTAACTCTGTGAGATGATTTCACAGAACACAAAGAAGTTTCTCAGAAAGCTTCTTTCTCTTTGTTATCGGAGGATATTTCCTTTGGCCCTATAGTCTTCAAAGGGATCCGAAATATCTGTTCTCAGATTCCACAGAAATAAGGCTAGCAAAGAGATCCACGAAATACAGATGTAACTCTGTGAGATGAATTAACAGAACACTAAGCAGTTTCTCAGAAAGCTTCTTTCCAGATTTCATCTGAGGATATTTCCTTTTTCACCATAGCCCTCTATGGGCTTCCAAATATCACTTTGCCAATTCCACAAGAACTGTCTTAGCGAAAGGCTTCTTGAGGGAAAGCTGTAACTCTGTGAGATGATTTCACAGAACACAAAGAAGTTTCTCAGAAAGCTTCTTTCTCTTGTTATCGGAGGATATTTCCTTTGGCCCTATAGTCTTCAAAGGATCCGAAATATCTGTTCTCAGATTCCACAGAAATAAGGCTAGCAAAGAGATCCACGAAATACAGATGTAACTCTGTGAGATGAATTAACAGAACACTAAGCAGTTTCTCAGAAAGCTTCTTTCCAGATTTCATCTGAGGATATTTCCTTTTTCACCATAGCCCTCTATGGGCTTCCAAATATCACTTTGCCAATTCCACAAGAACTGTCTTAGCGAAAGGCTTCTTGAGGGGAAAGCTGTAACTCTGTGAGATGATTTCACAGAACACAAAGAAGTTTCTCAGAAAGCTTCTTTCTCTTTGTTATCGGAGGATATTTCCTTTGGCCCTATAGTCTTCAAAGGGATCCGAAATATCTGTTCTCAGATTCCACAGAAATAAGGCTAGCAAAGAGATCCACGAAATACAGATGTAACTCTGTGAGATGAATTAACAGAACACTAAGCAGTTTCTCAGAAAGCTTCTTTCCAGATTTCATCTGAGGATATTTCCTTTTTCACCATAGCCCTCTATGGGCTTCCAAATATCACTTTGCCAATTCCACAAGAACTGTCTTAGCGAAAGGCTTCTTGAGGGGAAAGCTGTAACTCTGTGAGATGATTTTCACAGAACACAAAGAAGTTTCTCAGAAAGCTTCTTTCTCTTTGTTATCGGAGGATATTTCCTTTGGCCCTATAGTCTTCAAAGGGATCCGAAATATCTGTTCTCAGATTCCACAGAAATAAGGCTAGCAAAGAGATCCACGAAATACAGATGTAACTCTGTGAGATGAATTAACAGAACACTAAGCAGTTTCTCAGAAAGCTTCTTTCCAGATTTCATCTGAGGATATTTCCTTTTTCACCATAGCCCTCTATGGGCTTCCAAATATCACTTTGCCAATTCCACAAGAACTGTCTTAGCGAAAGGCTTCTTGAGGGGAAAGCTGTAACTCTGTGAGATGATTTCACAGAACACAAAGAAGTTTCTCAGAAAGCTTCTTTCTCTTTGTTATCGGAGGATATTTCCTTTGGCCCTATAGTCTTCAAAGGGATCCGAAATATCTGTTCTCAGATTCCACAGAAATAAGGCTAGCAAAGAGATCCACGAAATACAGATGTAACTCTGTGAGATGAATTAACAGAACACTAAGCAGTTTCTCAGAAAGCTTCTTTCCAGATTTCATCTGAGGATATTTCCTTTTTCACCATAGCCCTCTATGGGCTTCCAAATATCACTTTGCCAATTCCACAAGAACTGTCTTAGCGAAAGGCTTCTTGAGGGGAAAGCTGTAACTCTGTGAGATGATTTCACAGAACACAAAGAAGTTTCTCAGAAAGCTTCTTTCTCTTTGTTATCGGAGGATATTTCCTTTGGCCCTATAGTCTTCAAAGGGATCCGAAATATCTGTTCTCAGATTCCACAGAAATAAGGCTAGCAAAGAGATCCACGAAATACAGATGTAACTCTGTGAGATGAATTAACAGAACACTAAGCAGTTTCTCAGAAAGCTTCTTTCCAGATTTCATCTGAGGATATTTCCTTTTTCACCATAGCCCTCTATGGGCTTCCAAATATCACTTTGCCAATTCCACAAGAACTGTCTTAGCGAAAGGCTTCTTGAGGGAAAGCTGTAACTCTGTGAGATGATTTCACAGAACACAAAGAAGTTTCTCAGAAAGCTTCTTTCTCTTTGTTATCGGAGGATATTTCCTTTGGCCCTATAGTCTTCAAAGGATCCGAAATATCTGTTCTCAGATTCCACAGAAATAAGGCTAGCAAAGGATCCGAAATACAGATCTGTTCTTTCTCAGAAAGCTTCTTTCCAGATTTCATCTGAGGATATTTCCTTTTTCACCATAGCCCTCTATGGGCTTCCAAATATCACTTTGCCAATTCCACAAGAACTGTCTTAGCGAAAGGCTTCTTGAGGGGGAAAGCTGTAACTCTGTGAGATGATTTCACAGAACACAAAGAAGTTTCTCAGAAAGCTTCTTTCTCTTGATATTTCCTTTGGCCCTATAGTCTTCAAAGGGATCCGAAATATCTGTTCTCAGATTCCACAGAAATAAGGCTAGCAAAGAGATCCACGAAATACAGATGTAACTCTGTGAGATGAATTAACAGAACACTAAGCAGTTTCTCAGAAAGCTTCTTTCCAGATTTCATCTGAGGATATTTCCTTTTTCACCATAGCCCTCTATGGGCTTCCAAATATCACTTTGCCAATTCCACAAGAACTGTCTTAGCGAAAGGCTTCTTGAGGGGAAAGCTGTAACTCTGTGAGATGATTTCACAGAACACAAAGAAGTTTCTCAGAAAGCTTCTTTCTCTTTGTTATCGGAGGATATTTCCTTTGGCCCTATAGTCTTCAAAGGGATCCGAAATATCTGTTCTCAGATTCCACAGAAATAAGGCTAGCAAAGAGATCCACGAAATACAGATGTAACTCTGTGAGATGAATTAACAGAACACTAAGCAGTTTCTCAGAAAGCTTCTTTCCAGATTTCATCTGAGGATATTTCCTTTTTCACCATAGCCCTCTATGGGCTTCCAAATATCACTTTGCCAATTCCACAAGAACTGTCTTAGCGAAAGGCTTCTTGAGGGGAAAGCTGTAACTCTGTGAGATGATTTCACAGAACACAAAGAAGTTTCTCAGAAAGCTTCTTTCTCTTTGTTATCGGAGGATATTTCCTTTGGCCCTATAGTCTTCAAAGGGATCCGAAATATCTGTTCTCAGATTCCACAGAAATAAGGCTAGCAAAGAGATCCACGAAATACAGATGTAACTCTGTGAGATGAATTAACAGAACACTAAGCAGTTTTCTCAGAAAGCTTCTTTCCAGATTTCATCTGAGGATATTTCCTTTTTCACCATAGCCCTCTATGGGCTTCCAAATATCACTTTGCCAATTCCACAAGAACTGTCTTAGCGAAAGGCTTCTTGAGGGAAAGCTGTAACTCTGTGAGATGATTTCACAGAACACAAAGAAGTTTCTCAGAAAGCTTCTTTCTCTTTGTTATCGGAGGATATTTCCTTTGGCCCTATAGTCTTCAAAGGGATCCGAAATTATCTGTTCTCAGATTCCACAGAAATAAGGCTAGCAAAAGAGATCCACGAAATACAGATGTAACTCTGTGAGATGAATTAACAGAACACTAAGCAGTTTCTCAGAAAGCTTCTTTCCAGATTTCATCTGAGGATATTTCCTTTTTCACCCATAGCCCTCTATGGGCTTCCAAATATCACTTTGCCAATTCCACAAGAACTGTCTTAGCGAAAGGCTTCTTGAGGGGAAAGCTGTAACTCTGTGAGATGATTTCACAGAACACAAAGAAGTTTCTCAGAAAGCTTCTTTCTCTTTGTTATCGGAGGATATTTCCTTTGGCCCTATAGTCTTCAAAGGATCCGAAATATCTTTTCTCAGATTCCACAGAAATAAGGCTAGCAAAGAGATCCACGAAATACAGATGTACTTATGTGAGAAGTGAGTTGGAGTCGATGTTCACTAAAAGAATAGTAAGAGTTTCTCAGAAAGCTTCTTTTCCACTACAGATTTCAGAACACTAAGCAGTTTCTCAGAAAGATTTCCAGATTTCATCTGAGGATATTTCCTTAGCCCTCACCATAGCCCTCTTGGGCTTCCAAATATCACTTTGCCAATTCCACAAGAACTGTCTTAGCGAAAGGCTTCTTGAGGGAAAAGCTGTAACTCTGTGAGATGATTTCACAGAACACAAAGAAGTTTCTCAGAAAGCTTCTTTCTCTTTGTTATCGGAGGATATTTCCTTTGGCCCTATAGTCTTCAAAGGATCCGAAATATCTGTTCTCAGATTCCACAGAAAAAAGGCTAGCAAAGAGATCCACGAAACACAGATGTAACTCTGTGAGATGAATGTCTACAGAACACTAAGCAGTTTCTCAGAAAGCTTCTTTCCAGATTTCATCTGAGGATATTTCCTTTTTCACCATAGCCCTATTCCACATGGGCCCATATTCTCAGATTTCCAGATGCCGGATATCACTTTGCCATATTCCCCACCAAGAACTGTCTTAGCGAAAGCTTCTTGAGGGGAAAGCTAACTCTGTGAGATGATTTCACAGAACACAAAGAAGTTTCTCAGAAAAGGGATTCTTTCTCTTTGTTATCGGAGGATATTTCCTTTGGCCCTATAGTCTTCAAAGGGATCCGAAATATCTGTTCTCAGATTCCACAGAAATAAGGCTAGCAAAGAGATCACGAAATAAGATTGAAATAACTGTGTGAGATGATTAAACAGAACACTAAGCATTTCAGAGAAAGCTTCTTTCCAGATTTCATCTTAGGATTTTTCAAGGATCCAAATATTTTTGTAAAATATCCCAAGCAGTCAAAGCATATATAGTGGGCTTCCAAATATAACTTTGCCAATTCACAAAACTGTCTTAGTAGAAAGGCTTCTTCTGAGGGAAAGCTGTAACTCTGTGAGATGATTTCACAGAACACACAGAAGAAGTTTAAAGTCAGAAAGCTTCTTTCTCTTTGTTATCGGAGGATATTTCCTTTGGCCCTATAGCCTTCAAAGGGATCCGAAATATCACTGTTCTCAGATTCCACAGAAAAAGGCTAGCAAAGAGATCCACGAAATACAGGGGAAGTAACTCTGTGAGATGAATTAACAGAACACTAAGCAGTTTTCTCAGAAAGCTTCTTTCCAGATTTCATCTGAGGATTATTTCCTTTTTCACCATAGCCCTCTATGGGCTTCCAAATATCACTTTTCCAATTCCACAAGAACTGTTCTTAGCGAAAGATTTCTTGAGGGGAAAGCTGTAACTCTGTGAGATGATTTCACAAACAAAGAAGTTTTCTCAGAAAGCTTCTTTCTCTTTGTTATCGAGGATATTTCCTTTTGGCCCTATAGTTTCAAAGGGATCCAGAAATATCTGTGTCTCAGAAGTTCCACAGAGGGGTAAGGCTAGCTTAAAAGAGATCCACGAAATACAGAAAGGTAACTCTGTGAGATGAATTAACAGAACACTAAGAGTTTCTCAGAAAGCTTCTTTCCAGATTTCATCTGAGGATATTTCCTTTTTCACCATAGCCCTCTATGGGCTTCCAAATATCACTTTGCCAATTCCACAAGAACTGTCTTAGCAAAAGGCTTCTTGTGGGGAAAGATGTAACTCTGTGAGATGATTTCACAGAACACAAAGAAGTTTCTCAGAAAGCTTCTTTCTCTTTGTTATCGAAGGATATTTCCTTTGGCCCATATATGGGATTCAAAGGGATCCGAAATATCTGTTCCCAGATTCCAGCAGAAATAAGGCTAGCAAAGAGATCCACGAAATACAGATGTAACTCTGTGAGATGAATTAACAGAACACTAAGCAGTTTCTCAGAAAGCTTCTTTCCAGATTTCATCTGAGAAATATTTCCTTTTTAGAGGCCTCTATGGGCTTCCCATTTGTAAAAAGGGTAGCTCTTTAGTCAGATGAAATTCCAGAGGCACCATTGCGTGATCTTAGCGAAAGGCTTCTTGAGGGGAAAAGCTGAATAGTTTACATCTCTGTAATGATTTCACAGAAACAAGGAGGTTTCTCAGAAAGCTTCTTTCTCTTTGTTATCGGAGATATTTCCTTTGGCCCTATAGTCTTCAAGGCTCCGAAATATCTTTCTCATATTCACACAGAAATAAGGCTAGCAAAGAGATCCACGAAATACAGTTATGTAACTCTGTGAGATGAAATTCACAGAACACTAAGCAGTTTCTCAGAAAGCTTCTTTCCAGATTTCATCGAGGATATTTCCTTTTTCACCATAGCCCTCTAGGGCTTCCAAATATCACTTTGCCAATTCCACAAGAACTGTCTTTTAGCGAAAGGCTTCTTCCAAACCCCAGAAATACAGCTGTAACTCTGTGAGATGATTTCACAGAACACAAAGAAGTTTCTCAGAAAGCTTCTTTCTCTTTGTTATCGGAGGATATTTCCTTTTGCCCTATAGTCTTCAAAGGGATCCGAAATATCTGTTCTCAGATTCCACAGAAATAAGGCTAGCAAAGAGATCCACGAAATACAGATGTAACTCTGTGAGTGGAAGTCACAGAACACAAAGCAGTTTCTCAGAAAGCTTCTTTCCAGATTTCATCTGAGGATATTTCCTTTTTCACCATAGCCCTCTATGGGCTTCCAAATATCACTTTGCCAATTCCACAAGAACTGTCTTAGCGAAAGGCTTCTTGAGGGGAAAGCTGTAACTCTGTGAGATGATTTCACAGAACACAAAGAAGTTTCTCAGAAAGCTTCTTTCTCTTTGTTATCGGAGGATATTTCCTTTGGCCCTATAGTCTTCAAAGGGATCCGAAATATCTGTTCTCAGATTCCACAGAAATAAGGCTAGCAAAGAGATCCACGAAATACAGATGTAACTCTGTGAGATGAATTAACAGAACACTAAGCAGTTTCTCAGAAAGCTTCTTTCCAGATTTCATCTGAGGATATTTCCTTTTTCACCATAGCCCTCTATGGGCTTCCAAATATCACTTTGCCAAATTCCACAAGAACTGGCTTAGCGAAAGAGGGGATTCTTGAAGGGAAAGCTGTAAAGCTTTGAGATGAATTAACAGAACACACAGAAATAAGCAGTTTCTCAGAAAGCTTCTTTCCAGATTTCATCTGAGGATATTTCCTTTTTCAACCATAGCCCTCTATGGGCTTCCAAATATCACTTTGCCAATTCCACAAAAACTGTCTTAGCGAAAGGCTTCTTGAGGGGAAAGCTGTAACTCTGTGAGATGATTTCACAGAACACAAAGAAGTTTCTCAGAAAGCTTCTTTCTCTTTGTTATCGGAGGATATTTCCTTTGGCCCTATTGTCTTCAAAGGGATCCGAAATATCTGTTCTCAGATTCCACAGAAATAAGGCTAGCAAAGAGATCACAACACAAAGCAGTTTCTCAGAAAGTTCTTCCTCAGAGGAAAGAAGCTTTCTGAAACTGCTTAGTGTTCTGTTAATTCATCTCACAGAGTTACATCTGTATTTCGTGGATCTCTTTGCTAGCCTTATTTCTGTGGAATCTGAGAACAGATATTTCGGATCCCTTTGAAGACTATAGGGCAAAGGAAATATCCTCCGATAACAAAGAGAAAGAAGCTTTCTGAGAAACTTCTTTGTGTTCTGTGAAATCATCTCACAGAGTTACAGCTTTCCCCTCAAGAAGCCTTTCGCTAAGACAGTTCTTGTGGAATTGGCAAAGTGATATTTGGAAGCCCATAGAGGGCTATGGTGAAAAAGGAAATATCCTCAGATGAAATCTGGAAAGAAGCTTTCTGAGAAACTGCTTAGTGTTCTGTTAATTCATCTCACAGAGTTACATCTGTATTTCGTGGATCTCTTTGCTAGCCTTATTTCTGTGGAATCTGAGAACAGATATTTCGGATCCCTTTGAAGACTATAGGGCCAAAGGAAATATCCTCCGATAACAAAGAGAAAGAAGCTTTCTGAGAAACTTCTTTGTGTTCTGTGAAATCATCTCACAGAGTTACAGCTTTCCCCTCAAGAAGCCTTTCGCTAAGACAGTTCTTGTGGAATTGGCAAAGTGATATTTGGAAGCCCATAGAGGGCTATGGTGAAAAAGGAAATATCCTCAGATGAAATCTGGAAAGAAGCTTTCTGAGAAACTGCTTAGTGTTCTGTTAATTCATCTCACAGAGTTACATCTGTATTTCGTGGATCTCTTTGCTAGCCTTATTTCTGTGGAATCTGAGAACAGATATTTCGGATCCCTTTGAAGACTATAGGGCCAAAGGAAATATCCTCCGATAACAAAGAGAAAGAAGCTTTCTGAGAAACTTCTTTGTGTTCTGTGAAATCATCTCACAGAGTTACAGCTTTCCCCTCAAGAAGCCTTTCGCTAAGACAGTTCTTGTGGAATTGGCAAAGTGATATTTGGAAGCCCATAGAGGGCTATGGTGAAAAAGGAAATATCCTCAGATGAAATCTGGAAAGAAGCTTTCTGAGAAACTGCTTAGTGTTCTGTTAATTCATCTCACAGAGTTACATCTGTATTTCGTGGATCTCTTTGCTAGCCTTATTTCTGTGGAATCTGAGAACAGATATTTCGGATCCCTTTGAAGACTATAGGGCCAAAGGAAATATCCTCCGATAACAAAGAGAAAGAAGCTTTCTGAGAAACTTCTTTGTGTTCTGTGAAATCATCTCACAGAGTTACAGCTTTCCCCTCAAGAAGCCTTTCGCTAAGACAGTTCTTGTGGAATTGGCAAAGTGATATTTGGAAGCCCATAGAGGGCTATGGTGAAAAAGGAAATATCCTCAGATGAAATCTGGAAAGAAGCTTTCTGAGAAACTGCTTAGTGTTCTGTTAATTCATCTCACAGAGTTACATCTGTATTTCGTGGATCTCTTTGCTAGCCTTATTTCTGTGGAATCTGAGAACAGATATTTCGGATCCCTTTGAAGACTATAGGGCCAAAGGAAATATCCTCCGATAACAAAGAGAAAGAAGCTTTCTGAGAAACTTCTTTGTGTTCTGTGAAATCATCTCACAGAGTTACAGCTTTCCCCTCAAGAAGCCTTTCGCTAAGACAGTTCTTGTGGAATTGGCAAAGTGATATTTGGAAGCCCATAGAGGGCTATGGTGAAAAAGGAAATATCCTCAGATGAAATCTGGAAAGAAGCTTTCTGAGAAACTGCTTAGTGTTCTGTTAATTCATCTCACAGAGTTACATCTGTATTTCGTGGATCTCTTTGCTAGCCTTATTTCTGTGGAATCTGAGAACAGATATTTCGGATCCCTTTGAAGACTATAGGGCCAAAGGAAATATCCTCCGATAACAAAGAGAAAGAAGCTTTCTGAGAAACTTCTTTGTGTTCTGTGAAATCATCTCACAGAGTTACAGCTTTCCCCTCAAGAAGCCTTTCGCTAAGACAGTTCTTGTGGAATTGGCAAAGTGATATTTGGAAGCCCATAGAGGGCTATGGTGAAAAAGGAAATATCCTCAGATGAAATCTGGAAAGAAGCTTTCTGAGAAACTGCTTAGTGTTCTGTTAATTCATCTCACAGAGTTACATCTGTATTTCGTGGATCTCTTTGCTAGCCTTATTTCTGTGGAATCTGAGAACAGATATTTCGGATCCCTTTGAAGACTATAGGGCCAAAGGAAATATCCTCCGATAACAAAGAGAAAGAAGCTTTCTGAGAAACTTCTTTGTGTTCTGTGAAATCATCTCACAGAGTTACAGCTTTCCCCTCAAGAAGCCTTTCGCTAAGACAGTTCTTGTGGAATTGGCAAAGTGATATTTGGAAGCCCATAGAGGGCTATGGTGAAAAAGGAAATATCCTCAGATGAAATCTGGAAAGAAGCTTTCTGAGAAACTGCTTAGTGTTCTGTTAATTCATCTCACAGAGTTACATCTGTATTTCGTGGATCTCTTTGCTAGCCTTATTTCTGTGGAATCTGAGAACAGATATTTCGGATCCCTTTGAAGACTATAGGGCCAAAGGAAATATCCTCCGATAACAAAGAGAAAGAAGCTTTCTGAGAAACTTCTTTGTGTTCTGTGAAATCATCTCACAGAGTTACAGCTTTCCCCTCAAGAAGCCTTTCGCTAAGACAGTTCTTGTGGAATTGGCAAAGTGATATTTGGAAGCCCATAGAGGGCTATGGTGAAAAAGGAAATATCCTCAGATGAAATCTGGAAAGAAGCTTTCTGAGAAACTGCTTAGTGTTCTGTTAATTCATCTCACAGAGTTACATCTGTATTTCGTGGATCTCTTTGCTAGCCTTATTTCTGTGGAATCTGAGAACAGATATTTTCGGATCCCTTTGAAGACTATAGGGCCAAAGGAAATATCCTCCGATAACAAAGAGAAAGAAGCTTTCTGAGAAACTTCTTTGTGTTCTGTGAAATCATCTCACAGAGTTACAGCTTTCCCCTCAAGAAGCCTTTCGCTAAGACAGTTCTTGTGGAATTGGCAAAGTGATATTTGGAAGCCCATAGAGGGCTATGGTGAAAAAGGAAATATCCTCAGATGAAATCTGGAAAGAAGCTTTCTGAGAAACTGCTTAGTGTTCTGTTAATTCATCTCACAGAGTTACATCTGTATTTCGTGGATCTCTTTGCTAGCCTTATTTCTGTGGAATCTGAGAACAGATATTTCGGATCCCTTTGAAGACTATAGGGCCAAAGGAAATATCCTCCGATAACAAAGAGAAAGAAGCTTTCTGAGAAACTTCTTTGTGTTCTGTGAAATCATCTCACAGAGTTACAGCTTTCCCCTCAAGAAGCCTTTCGCTAAGACAGTTCTTGTGGAATTGGCAAAGTGATATTTGGAAGCCCATAGAGGGCTATGGTGAAAAAGGAAATATCCTCAGATGAAATCTGGAAAGAAGCTTTCTGAGAAACTGCTTAGTGTTCTGTTAATTCATCTCACAGAGTTACATCTGTATTTCGTGGATCTCTTTGCTAGCCTTATTTCTGTGGAATCTGAGAACAGATATTTCGGATCCCTTTGAAGACTATAGGGCCAAAGGAAATATCCTCCGATAACAAAGAGAAAGAAGCTTTCTGAGAAACTTCTTTGTGTTCTGTGAAATCATCTCACAGAGTTACAGCTTTCCCCTCAAGAAGCCTTTCGCTAAGACAGTTCTTGTGGAATTGGCAAAGTGATATTTGGAAGCCCATAGAGGGCTATGGTGAAAAAGGAAATATCCTCAGATGAAATCTGGAAAGAAGCTTTCTGAGAAACTGCTTAGTGTTCTGTTAATTCATCTCACAGAGTTACATCTGTATTTCGTGGATCTCTTTGCTAGCCTTATTTCTGTGGAATCTGAGAACAGATATTTCGGATCCCTTTGAAGACTATAGGGCCAAAGGAAATATCCTCCGATAACAAAGAGAAAGAAGCTTTCTGAGAAACTTCTTTGTGTTCTGTGAAATCATCTCACAGAGTTACAGCTTTCCCCTCAAGAAGCCTTTCGCTAAGACAGTTCTTGTGGAATTGGCAAAGTGATATTTGGAAGCCCATAGAGGGCTATGGTGAAAAAGGAAATATCCTCAGATGAAATCTGGAAAGAAGCTTTCTGAGAAACTGCTTAGTGTTCTGTTAATTCATCTCACAGAGTTACATCTGTATTTCGTGGATCTCTTTGCTAGCCTTATTTCTGTGGAATCTGAGAACAGATATTTCGGATCCCTTTGAAGACTATAGGGCCAAAGGAAATATCCTCCGATAACAAAGAGAAAGAAGCTTTCTGAGAAACTTCTTTGTGTTCTGTGAAATCATCTCACAGAGTTACAGCTTTCCCCTCAAGAAGCCTTTCGCTAAGACAGTTCTTGTGGAATTGGCAAAGTGATATTTGGAAGCCCATAGAGGGCTATGGTGAAAAAGGAAATATCCTCAGATGAAATCTGGAAAGAAGCTTTCTGAGAAACTGCTTAGTGTTCTGTTAATTCATCTCACAGAGTTACATCTGTATTTCGTGGATCTCTTTGCTAGCCTTATTTCTGTGGAATCTGAGAACAGATATTTCGGATCCCTTTGAAGACTATAGGGCCAAAGGAAATATCCTCCGATAACAAAGAGAAAGAAGCTTTCTGAGAAACTTCTTTGTGTTCTGTGAAATCATCTCACAGAGTTACAGCTTTCCCCTCAAGAAGCCTTTCGCTAAGACAGTTCTTGTGGAATTGGCAAAGTGATATTTGGAAGCCCATAGAGGGCTATGGTGAAAAAGGAAATATCCTCAGATGAAATCTGGAAAGAAAGAAGCTTTCTGAGAAAACTGAGAAAACTGCTTAGTGTTCTGTTAATTCATCTCACAGAGTTACATCTGTATTTCGTGGATCTCTTTGCTAGCCTTATTTCTGTGGAATCTGAGAACAGATATTTCGGATCCCTTTGAAGACTATAGGGCCAAAGGAAATATCCTCCGATAACAAAGAGAAAGAAGCTTTCTGAGAAACTTCTTTGTGTTCTGTGAAATCATCTCACAGAGTTACAGCTTTCCCCTCAAGAAGCCTTTCGCTAAGACAGTTCTTGTGGAATTGGCAAAGTGATATTTGGAAGCCCATAGAGGGCTATGGTGAAAAAGGAAATATCCTCAGATGAAATCTGGAAAGAAGCTTTCTGAGAAACTGCTTAGTGTTCTGTTAATTCATCTCACAGAGTTACATCTGTATTTCGTGGATCTCTTTGCTAGCCTTATTTCTGTGGAATCTGAGAACAGATATTTCGGATCCCTTTGAAGACTATAGGGCCAAAGGAAATATCCTCCGATAACAAAGAGAAAGAAGCTTTCTGAGAAACTTCTTTGTGTTCTGTGAAATCATCTCACAGAGTTACAGCTTTCCCCTCAAGAAGCCTTTCGCTAAGACAGTTCTTGTGGAATTGGCAAAGTGATATTTGGAAGCCCATAGAGGGCTATGGTGAAAAAGGAAATATCCTCAGATGAAATCTGGAAAGAAGCTTTCTGAGAAACTGCTTAGTGTTCTGTTAATTCATCTCACAGAGTTACATCTGTATTTCGTGGATCTCTTTGCTAGCCTTATTTCTGTGGAATCTGAGAACAGATATTTCGGATCCCTTTGAAGACTATAGGGCCAAAGGAAATATCCTCCGATAACAAAGAGAAAGAAGCTTTCTGAGAAACTTCTTTGTGTTCTGTGAAATCATCTCACAGAGTTACAGCTTTCCCCTCAAGAAGCCTTTCGCTAAGACAGTTCTTGTGGAATTGGCAAAGTGATATTTGGAAGCCCATAGAGGGCTATGGTGAAAAAGGAAATATCCTCAGATGAAATCTGGAAAGAAGCTTTCTGAGAAACTGCTTAGTGTTCTGTTAATTCATCTCACAGAGTTACATCTGTATTTCGTGGATCTCTTTGCTAGCCTTATTTCTGTGGAATCTGAGAACAGATATTTCGGATCCCTTTGAAGACTATAGGGCCAAAGGAAATATCCTCCGATAACAAAGAGAAAGAAGCTTTCTGAGAAACTTCTTTGTGTTCTGTGAAATCATCTCACAGAGTTACAGCTTTCCCCTCAAGAAGCCTTTCGCTAAGACAGTTCTTGTGGAATTGGCAAAGTGATATTTGGAAGCCCATAGAGGGCTATGGTGAAAAAGGAAATATCCTCAGATGAAATCTGGAAAGAAGCTTTCTGAGAAACTGCTTAGTGTTCTGTTAATTCATCTCACAGAGTTACATCTGTATTTCGTGGATCTCTTTGCTAGCCTTATTTCTGTGGAATCTGAGAACAGATATTTCGGATCCCTTTGAAGACTATATAGGGCCAAAGGAAATATCCTCCGATAACAAAGAGAAAGAAGCTTTCTGAGAAACTTCTTTGTGTTCTGTGAAATCATCTCACAGAGTTACAGCTTTCCCCTCAAGAAGCCTTTCGCTAAGACAGTTCTTGTGGAATTGGCAAAGTGATATTTGGAAGCCCATAGAGGGCTATGGTGAAAAAGGAAATATCCTCAGATGATGAAATCTGGAAAGAAGCTTTCTGAGAAACTGCTTAGTGTTCTGTTAATTCATCTCACAGAGTTACATCTGTATTTCGTGGATCTCTTTGCTAGCCTTATTTCTGTGGAATCTGAGAACAGATATTTCGGATCCCTTTGAAGACTATAGGGCCAAAGGAAATATCCTCCGATAACAAAGAGAAAGAAGCTTTCTGAGAAACTTCTTTGTGTTCTGTGAAATCATCTCACAGAGTTACAGCTTTCCCCTCAAGACCTTTCGCTAAGACAGTTCTTGTGGAATTGGCAAAGTGATATTTGGAAGCCCATAGAGGGCTATGGTGAAAAAGGAAATATCCTCAGATGAAATCTGGAAAGAAGCTTTCTGAGAAACTGCTTAGTGTTCTGTTAATTCATCTCACAGAGTTACATCTGTATTTCGTGGATCTCTTTGCTAGCCTTATTTCTGTGGAATCTGAGAACAGATATTTCGGATCCCTTTGAAGACTATAGGGCCAAAGGAAATATCCTCCGATAACAAAGAGAAAGAAGCTTTCTGAGAAACTTCTTTGTGTTCTGTGAAATCATCTCACAGAGTTACAGCTTTCCCCTCAAGAAGCCTTTCGCTAAGACAGTTCTTGTGGAATTGGCAAAGTGATATTTGGAAGCCCATAGAGGGCTATGGTGAAAAAGGAAATATCCTCAGATGAAATCTGGAAAGAAGCTTTCTGAGAAACTGCTTAGTGTTCTGTTAATTCATCTCACAGAGTTACATCTGTATTTCGTGGATCTCTTTGCTAGCCTTATTTCTGTGGAATCTGAGAACAGATATTTCGGATCCCTTTGAAGACTATAGGGCCAAAGGAAATATCCTCCGATAACAAAGAGAAAGAAGCTTTCTGAGAAACTTCTTTGTGTTCTGTGAAATCATCTCACAGAGTTACAGCTTTCCCCTCAAGAAGCCTTTCGCTAAGACAGTTCTTGTGGAATTGGCAAAGTGATATTTGGAAGCCCATAGAGGGCTATGGTGAAAAAGGAAATATCCTCAGATGAAATCTGGAAAGAAGCTTTCTGAGAAACTGCTTAGTGTTCTGTTAATTCATCTCACAGAGTTACATCTGTATTTCGTGGATCTCTTTGCTAGCCTTATTTCTGTGGAATCTGAGAACAGATATTTTCGATCCCTTTGAAGACTATAGGGCCAAAGGAAATATCCTCCGATAACAAAGAGAAAGAAGCTTTCTGAGAAACTTCTTTGTGTTCTCTGAAATCATCTCACAGAGTTACAGCTTTCCCCTCAAGAAGCCTTTCGCTAAGACAGTTCTTGTGGAATTGGCAAAGTGATATTTGGAAGCCCATAGAGGGCTATGGTGAAAAAGGAAATATCCTCAGATGAAATCTGGAAAGAAGCTTTCTGAGAAACTGCTTAGTGTTCTGTTAATTCATCTCACAGAGTTACATCTGTATTTCGTGGATCTCTTTGCTAGCCTTATTTCTGTGGAATCTGAGAACAGATATTTCGGATCCCTTTGAAGACTATAGGGCCAAAGGAAATATCCTCCGATAACAAAGAGAAAGAAGCTTTCTGAGAAACTTCTTTGTGTTCTGTGAAATCATCTCACAGAGTTACAGCTTTCCCCTCAAGAAGCCTTTCGCTAAGACAGTTCTTGTGGAATTGGCAAAGTGATATTTGGAAGCCCATAGAGGGCTATGGTGAAAAAGGAAATATCCTCAGATGAAATCTGGAAAGAAGCTTTCTGAGAAAACTGCTTAGTGTTCTGTTAATTCATCTCACAGAGTTACATCTGTATTTCGTGGATCTCTTTGCTAGCCTTATTTCTGTGGAATCTGAGAACAGATATTTCGGATCCCTTTGAAGACTATAGGGCCAAAGGAAATATCCTCCGATAACAAAGAGAAAGAAGCTTTCTGAGAAACTTCTTTGTGTTCTGTGAAATCATCTCACAGAGTTACAGCTTTCCCCTCAAGAAGCCTTTCGCTAAGACAGTTCTTGTGGAATTGGCAAAGTGATATTTGGAAGCCCATAGAGGGCTATGGTGAAAAAGGAAATATCCTCAGATGAAATCTGGAAAGAAGCTTTCTGAGAAACTGCTTAGTGTTCTGTTAATTCATCTCACAGAGTTACATCTGTATTTCGTGGATCTCTTTGCTAGCCTTATTTCTGTGGAATCTGAGAACAGATATTTTTCGGATCCCTTTGAAGACTATAGGGCCAAAGGAAATATCCTCCGATAACAAAGAGAAAAGAAGCTTTCTGAGAAACTTCTTTGTGTTCTGTGAAATCATCTCACAGAGTTACAGCTTTCCCCTCAAGAAGCCTTTCGCTAAGACAGTTCTTGTGGAATTGGCAAAGTGATATTTGGAAGCCCATAGAGGGCTATGGTGAAAAAGGAAATATCCTCAGATGAAATCTGGAAAGAAGCTTTCTGAGAAACTGCTTAGTGTTCTGTTAATTCATCTCACAGAGTTACATCTGTATTTCGTGGATCTCTTTGCTAGCCTTATTTCTGTGGAATCTGAGAACAGATATTTCGGATCCCTTTGAAGACTATAGGGCCAAAGGAAATATCCTCCGATAACAAAGAGAAAGAAGCTTTCTGAGAAACTTCTTTGTGTTCTGTGAAATCATCTCACAGAGTTACAGCTTTCCCCTCAAGAAGCCTTTCGCTAAGACAGTTCTTGTGGAATTGGCAAAGTGATATTTGGAAGCCCATAGAGGGCTATGGTGAAAAAGGAAATATCCTCAGATGAAATCTGGAAAGAAGCTTTCTGAGAAACTGCTTAGTGTTCTGTTAATTCATCTCACAGAGTTACATCTGTATTTCGTGGATCTCTTTGCTAGCCTTATTTCTGTGGAATCTGAGAACAGATATTTCGGATCCCTTTGAAGACTATAGGGCCAAAGGAAATATCCTCCGATAACAAAGAGAAAGAAGCTTTCTGAGAAACTTCTTTGTGTTCTGTGAAATCATCTCACAGAGTTACAGCTTTCCCCTCAAGAAGCCTTTCGCTAAGACAGTTCTTGTGGAATTGGCAAAGTGATATTTGGAAGCCCATAGAGGGCTATGGTGAAAAAGGAAATATCCTCAGATGAAATCTGGAAAGAAGCTTTCTGAGAAACTGCTTAGTGTTCTGTTAATTCATCTCACAGAGTTACATCTGTATTTCGTGGATCTCTTTGCTAGCCTTATTTCTGTGGAATCTGAGAACAGATATTTCGGATCCCTTTGAAGACTATAGGGCCAAAGGAAATATCCTCCGATAACAAAGAGAAAGAAGCTTTCTGAGAAACTTCTTTGTGTTCTGTGAAATCATCTCACAGAGTTACAGCTTTCCCCTCAAGAAGCCTTTCGCTAAGACAGTTCTTGTGGAATTGGCAAAGTGATATTTGGAAGCCCATAGAGGGCTATGGTGAAAAAGGAAATATCCTCAGATGAAATCTGGAAAGAAGCTTTCTGAGAAACTGCTTAGTGTTCTGTTAATTCATCTCACAGAGTTACATCTGTATTTCGTGGATCTCTTTGCTAGCCTTATTTCTGTGGAATCTGAGAACAGATATTTCGGATCCCTTTGAAGACTATAGGGCCAAAGGAAATATCCTCCGATAACAAAGAGAAAGAAGCTTTCTGAGAAACTTCTTTGTGTTCTGTGAAATCATCTCACAGAGTTACAGCTTTCCCCTCAAGAAGCCTTTCGCTAAGACAGTTCTTGTGGAATTGGCAAAGTGATATTTGGAAGCCCCATAGAGGGCTATGGTGAAAAAGGAAATATCCTCAGATGAAATCTGGAAAGAAGCTTTCTGAGAAACTGCTTAGTGTTCTGTTAATTCATCTCACAGAGTTACATCTGTATTTCGTGGATCTCTTTGCTAGCCTTATTTCTGTGGAATCTGAGAACAGATATTTCGGATCCCTTTGAAGACTATAGGGCCAAAGGAAATATCCTCCGATAACAAAGAGAAAGAAGCTTTCTGAGAAACTTCTTTGTGTTCTGTGAAATCATCTCACAGAGTTACAGCTTTCCCTCAAGAAGCCTTTCGCTAAGACAGTTCTTGTGGAATTGGCAAAGTGATATTTGGAAGCCCATAGAGGGCTATGGTGAAAAAGGAAATATCCTCAGATGAAATCTGGAAAGAAGCTTTCTGAGAAACTGCTTAGTGTTCTGTTAATTCATCTCACAGAGTTACATCTGTATTTCGTGGATCTCTTTGCTAGCCTTATTTCTGTGGAATCTGAGAACAGATATTTCGGATCCCTTTGAAGACTATAGGGCCAAAGGAAATATCCTCCGATAACAAAGAGAAAGAAGCTTTCTGAGAAACTTCTTTGTGTTCTGTGAAATCATCTCACAGAGTTACAGCTTTCCCCTCAAGAAGCCTTTCGCTAAGACAGTTCTTGTGGAATTGGCAAAGTGATATTTGGAAGCCCATAGAGGGCTATGGTGAAAAAGGAAATATCCTCAGATGAAATCTGGAAAGAAGCTTTCTGAGAAACTGCTTAGTGTTCTGTTAATTCATCTCACAGAGTTACATCTGTATTTCGTGGATCTCTTTGCTAGCCTTATTTCTGTGGAATCTGAGAACAGATATTTCGGATCCCTTTGAAGACTATAGGGCCAAAGGAAATATCCTCCGATAACAAAGAGAAAGAAGCTTTCTGAGAAACTTCTTTGTGTTCTGTGAAATCATCTCACAGAGTTACAGCTTTCCCCTCAAGAAGCCTTTCGCTAAGACAGTTTTTGTGGAATTGGCAAAGTGATATTTGGAAGCCCATAGAGGGCTATGGTGAAAAAGGAAATATCCTCAGATGAAATCTGGAAAGAAGCTTTCTGAGAAACTGCTTAGTGTTCTGTTAATTCATCTCACAGAGTTACATCTGTATTTCGTGGATCTCTTTGCTAGCCTTATTTCTGTGGAATCTGAGAACAGATATTTCGGATCCCTTTGAAGACTATAGGGCCAAAGGAAATATCCTCCGATAACAAAGAGAAAGAAGCTTTCTGAGAAACTTCTTTGTGTTCTGTGAAATCATCTCACAGAGTTACAGCTTTCCCCTCAAGAAGCCTTTCGCTAAGACAGTTCTTGTGGAATTGGCAAAGTGATATTTGGAAGCCCATAGAGGGCTATGGTGAAAAAGGAAATATCCTCAGATGAAATCTGGAAAGAAGCTTTCTGAGAAACTGCTTAGTGTTCTGTTAATTCATCTCACAGAGTTACATCTGTATTTCGTGGATCTCTTTGCTAGCCTTATTTCTGTGGAATCTGAGAACAGATATTTCGGATCCCTTTGAAGACTATAGGGCCAAAGGAAATATCCTCCGATAACAAAGAGAAAGAAGCTTTCTGAGAAACTTCTTTGTGTTCTGTGAAATCATCTCACAGAGTTACAGCTTTCCCCTCAAGAAGCCTTTCGCTAAGACAGTTCTTGTGGAATTGGCAAAGTGATATTTGGAAGCCCATAGAGGGCTATGGTGAAAAAGGAAATATCCTCAGATGAAATCTGGAAAGAAGCTTTCTGAGAAACTGCTTAGTGTTCTGTTAATTCATCTCACAGAGTTACATCTGTATTTCGTGGATCTCTTTGCTAGCCTTATTTCTGTGGAATCTGAGAACAGATATTTCGGATCCCTTTGAAGACTATAGGGCCAAAGGAAATATCCTCCGATAACAAAGAGAAAGAAGCTTTCTGAGAAACTTCTTTGTGTTCTGTGAAATCATCTCACAGAGTTACAGCTTTCCCCTCAAGAAGCCTTTCGCTAAGACAGTTCTTGTGGAATTGGCAAAGTGATATTTGGAAGCCCATAGAGGGCTATGGTGAAAAAGGAAATATCCTCAGATGAAATCTGGAAAGAAGCTTTCTGAGAAACTGCTTAGTGTTCTGTTAATTCATCTCACAGAGTTACATCTGTATTTCTCGTGGATCTCTTTGCTAGCCTTATTTCTGTGGAATCTGAGAACAGATATTTCGGATCCCTTTGAAGACTATAGGGCCAAAGGAAATATCCTCCGATAACAAAGAGAAAGAAGCTTTCTGAGAAACTTCTTTGTGTTCTGTGAAATCATCTCACAGAGTTACAGCTTTCCCCTCAAGAAGCCTTTCGCTAAGACAGTTCTTGTGGAATTGGCAAAGTGATATTTGGAAGCCCATAGAGGGCTATGGTGAAAAAGGAAATATCCTCAGATGAAATCTGGAAAGAAGCTTTCTGAGAAACTGCTGCTTAGTGTTCTGTTAATTCATCTCACAGAGTTACATCTGTATTTCGTGGATCTCTTTGCTAGCCTTATTTCTGTGGAATCTGAGAACAGATATTTCGGATCCCTTTGAAGACTATAGGGCCAAAGGAAATATCCTCCGATAACAAAGAGAAAGAAGCTTTCTGAGAAACTTCTTTGTGTTCTGTGAAATCATCTCACAGAGTTACAGCTTTCCCCTCAAGAAGCCTTTCTCAAAGACAGTTCTTGTGGAATTGGCAAAGTGATATTTGGAAGCCCATAGAGGGCTATGGTGAAAAAGGAAATATCCTCAGATGAAATCTGGAAAGAAGCTTTCTGAGAAACTGCTTAGTGTTCTGTTAATTCATCTCACAGAGTTACATCTGTATTTCGTGGATCTCTTTGCTAGCCTTATTTCTGTGGAATCTGAGAACAGATATTTCGGATCCCTTTGAAGACTATAGGGCCAAAGGAAATATCCTCCGATAACAAAGAGAAAAGAAGTTCTGAGAAACTTCTTTGTGTTCTGTGAAATCATCTCACAGAGTTACAGCTTTCCCCTCAAGAAGCCTTTCGCTAAGACAGTTCTTGTGGAATTGGCAAAGTGATATTTGGAAGCCCATAGAGGGCTATGGTGAAAAAGGAAATATCCTCAGATGAAATCTGGAAAGAAGCTTTCTGAGAAACTGCTTAGTGTTCTGTTAATTCATCTCACAGAGTTACATCTGTATTTCGTGGATCTCTTTGCTAGCCTTATTTCTGTGGAATCTGAGAACAGATATTTCGGATCCCTTTGAAGACTATAGGGCCAAAGGAAATATCCTCCGATAACAAAGAGAAAGAAGCTTTCTGAGAAACTTCTTTGTGTTCTGTGAAATCATCTCACAGAGTTACAGCTTTCCCCTCAAGAAGCCTTTCGCTAAGACAGTTCTTGTGGAATTGGCAAAGTGATATTTTGGAAGCCCATAGAGGGCTATGGTGAAAAAGGAAATATCCTCAGATGAAATCTGGAAAGAAGCTTTCTGAGAAACTGCTTAGTGTTCTGTTAATTCATCTCACAGAGTTACATCTGTATTTCGTGGATCTCTTTGCTAGCCTTATTTCTGTGGAATCTGAGAACAGATATTTCGGATCCCTTTGAAGACTATAGGGCCAAAGGAAATATCCTCCGATAACAAAGAGAAAGAAGCTTTCTGAGAAACTTCTTTGTGTTCTGTGAAATCATCTCACAGAGTTACAGCTTTCCCCTCAAGAAGCCTTTCGCTAAGACAGTTCTTGTGGAATTGGCAAAGTGATATTTGGAAGCCCATAGAGGGCTATGGTGAAAAAGGAAATATCCTCAGATGAAATCTGGAAAGAAGCTTTCTGAGAAACTGCTTAGTGTTTCTGTTAATTCATCTCACAGAGTTACATCTGTATTTCGTGGATCTCTTTGCTAGCCTTATTTCTGTGGAATCTGAGAACAGATATTTCGGATCCCTTTGAAGACTATAGGGCCAAGGAAATATCCTCCGATAACAAAGAGAAAGAAGCTTTCTGAGAAACTTCTTTGTGTTCTGTGAAATCATCTCACAGAGTTACAGCTTTCCCCTCAAGAAGCCTTTCGCTAAGACAGTTCTTGTGGAATTGGCAAAGTGATATTTGGAAGCCCATAGAGGGCTATGGTGAAAAAGGAAATATCCTCAGATGAAATCTGGAAAGAAGCTTTCTGAGAAACTGCTTAGTGTTCTGTTAATTCATCTCACAGAGTTACATCTGTATTTCGTGGATCTCTTTGCTAGCCTTATTTCTGTGGAATCTGAGAACAGATATTTCGGATCCCTTTGAAGACTATAGGGCCAAAGGAAATATCCTCCGATAACAAAGAGAAAGAAGCTTTCTGAGAAACTTCTTTGTGTTCTGTGAAATCATCTCACAGAGTTACAGCTTTCCCCTCAAGAAGCCTTTCGCTAAGACAGTTCTTGTGGAATTGGCAAAGTGATATTTGGAAGCCCCTAGAGGGCTATGGTGAAAAAGGAAATATCCTCAGATGAAATCTGGAAAGAAGCTTTCTGAGAAACTGCTTAGTGTTCTGTTAATTCATCTCACAGAGTTACATCTGTATTTCGTGGATCTCTTTGCTAGCCTTATTTCTGTGGAATCTGAGAACAGATATTTCGGATCCCTTTGAAGACTATAGGGCCAAAGGAAATATCCTCCGATAACAAAGAGAAAGAAGCTTTCTGAGAAACTTCTTTGTGTTCTGTGAAATCATCTCACAGAGTTACAGCTTTCCCCTCAAGAAGCCTTTCGCTAAGACAGTTCTTGTGGAATTGGCAAAGTGATATTTGGAAGCCCATAGAGGGCTATGGTGAAAAAGGAAATATCCTCAGATGAAATCTGGAAAGAAGCTTTCTGAGAAACTGCTTAGTGTTCTGTTAATTCATCTCACAGAGTTACATCTGTATTTCGTGGATCTCTTTGCTAGCCTTATTTCTGTGGAATCTGAGACAGATATTTCGGATCCCTTTGAAGACTATAGGGCCAAAGGAAATATCCTCCGATAACAAAGAGAAAGAAGCTTTCTGAGAAACTTCTTTGTGTTCTGTGAAATCATCTCACAGAGTTACAGCTTTCCCCTCAAGAAGCCTTTCGCTAAGACAGTTCTTGTGGAATTGGCAAAGTGATATTTGGAAGCCCATAGAGGGCTATGGTGAAAAAGGAAATATCCTCAGATGAAATCTGGAAAGAAGCTTTCTGAGAAACTGCTTAGTGTTCTGTTAATTCATCTCACAGAGTTACATCTGTATTTCGTGGATCTCTTTGCTAGCCTTATTTCTGTGGAATCTGAGAACAGATATTTCGGATCCCTTTGAAGACTATAGGGCCAAAGGAAATATCCTCCGATAACAAAGAGAAAGAAGCTTTCTGAGAAACTTCTTTGTGTTCTGTGAAATCATCTCACAGAGTTACAGCTTTCCCCTCAAGAAGCCTTTCGCTAAGACAGTTCTGTGGAATTGGCAAAGTGATATTTGGAAGCCCATAGAGGGCTATGGTGAAAAAGGAAATATCCTCAGATGAAATCTGGAAAGAAGCTTTCTGAGAAACTGCTTAGTGTTCTGTTAATTCATCTCACAGAGTTACATCTGTATTTCGTGGATCTCTTTGCTAGCCTTATTTCTGTGGAATCTGAGAACAGATATTTCGGATCCCTTTGAAGACTATAGGGCCAAAGGAAATATCCTCCGATAACAAAGAGAAAGAAGCTTTCTGAGAAACTTCTTTGTGTTCTGTGAAATCATCTCACAGAGTTACAGCTTTCCCCTCAAGAAGCCTTTCGCTAAGACAGTTCTTGTGGAATTGGCAAAGTGATATTTGGAAGCCCATAGAGGGCTATGGTGAAAAAGGAAATAAATATCCTCAGATGAAATCTGGAAAGAAGCTTTCTGAGAAACTGCTTAGTGTTCTGTTAATTCATCTCACAGAGTTACATCTGTATTTCGTGGATCTCTTTGCTAGCCTTATTTCTGTGGAATCTGAGAACAGATATTTCGGATCCCTTTGAAGACTATAGGGCCAAAGGAAATATCCTCCGATAACAAAGAGAAAGAAGCTTTCTGAGAAACTTCTTTGTGTTCTGTGAAATCATCTCACAGAGTTTACAGCTTTCCCCCTCAAGAAGCCTTTCGCTAAGACAGTTCTTGTGGAATTGGCAAAGTGATATTTGGAAGCCCATAGAGGGCTATGGTGAAAAGGAAATATCCTCAGATGAAATCTGGAAAGAAGCTTTCTGAGAAACTGCTTTGTGTTCTGTTAAATCATCTCACAGAGTTACATCTGTATTTCGTGGATCTCTTTGCTAGCCTTATTTCTGTGGAATCTGAGAAAAGATATTTGGATCCCTTTGAAGACTATAGGGCCAAAGGAAATATCCTCCGATAAAAGAAAGAAAGAAGCTTTCTGAGAAAACTTCTTTGTTTGTGAAATCAAATCTCTCACAGAGTTACAGCTTTCCCCTCAAGAAGCTTTCGCTAAGACAGTTTCTTGTGGAATTGGCAAAGTGATATTTGGAAGCCCATAGAGGGCTAATTTGTGATTCTGTTTGAAATCTATCTTCAGATGAAATCTGGAAGAAGCTTTCTGAGAAACTGCTTAGTGTTCTGTTAATTCATCTCACAGAGTTACATCTGTATTTCGTGGATCTCTTTGCTAGCCTTATTTCTGTGGAATCTGAGAACAGATATTTCGGATCCCTTTGAAGACTATAGGGCCAAAGGAAATATCCTCCGATAACAAAGAGAAAGAAGCTTTCTGAGAAACTTCTTTGTGTTCTGTGAAATCATCTCACAGAGTTACAGCTTTCCCCTCAAGAAGCCTTTCGCTAAGACAGTTCTTGTGGAATTGGCAAAGTGATATTTGGAAGCCCATAGAGGGCTATGGTGAAAAAGGAAATATCCTCAGATGAAATCTGGAAAGAAGCTTTCTGAGAAACTGCTTAGTGTTCTGTTAATTCATCTCACAGAGTTACATCTGTATTTCGTGGATCTCTTTGCTAGCCTTATTTCTGTGGAATCTGAGAACAGATATTTCGGATCCCTTTGAAGACTATAGGGCCAAAGGAAATATCCTCCGATAACAAAGAGAAAGAAGCTTTCTGAGAAACTTCTTTGTTTGTGAAATCATCTCACAGAGTTACAGCTTTCCCCTCAAGAAGCCTTTCGCTAAGACAGTTCTTGTGGAATTGGCAAAGTGATATTTGGAAGCCCATAGAGGGCTATGGTGAAAAAGGAAATATCCTCAGATGAAATCTGGAAAGAAGCTTTCTGAGAAACTGCTTAGTGTTCTGTTAATTCATCTCACAGAGTTACATCTGTATTTCGTGGATCTCTTTGCTAGCCTTATTTCTGTGGAATCTGAGAACAGATATTTCGGATCCCTTTGAAGACTATAGGGCCAAAGGAAATATCCTCCGATAACAAAGAGAAAAGAAGCTTTCTGAGAAACTTCTTTGTGTTCTGTGAAATCATCTCACAGAGTTACAGCTTTCCCCTCAAGAAGCCTTTCGCTAAGACAGTTCTTGTGGAATTGGCAAAGTGATATTTGGAAGCCCATAGAGGGCTATGGTGAAAAAGGAAATATCCTCAGATGAAATCTGGAAAGAAGCTTTCTGAGAAACTGCTTAGTGTTCTGTTAATTCATCTCACAGAGTTACATCTGTATTTCGTGGATCTCTTTGCTAGCCTTATTTCTGTGGAATCTGAGAACAGATATTTCGGATCCCTTTGAAGACTATAGGGCCAAAGGAAAAGGAAATCCTCCGATAACAAAGAGAAAGAAGCTTTCTGAGAAAACTTCTTTGTGTTCTGTGAAATCATCTCACAGAGTTACAGCTTTCCCCTCAAGAAGCCTTTCGCTAAGACAGTTCTTGTGGAATTGGCAAAGTGATATTTGGAAGCCCATAGAGGGCTATGGTGAAAAAAAAAGGAAATATCCTCAGATGAAATCTGGAAAGAAGCTTTCTGAGAAACTGCTTAGTGTTCTGTTAATTCATCTCACAGAGTTACATCTGTATTTCGTGGATCTCTTTGCTAGCCTTATTTCTGTGGAATCTGAGAACAGATATTTCGGATCCCTTTGAAGACTATAGGGCCAAAGGAAATATCCTCCGATAACAAAGAGAAAGAAGCTTTCTGAGAAACTTCTTTGTGTTCTGTGAAATCATCTCACAGAGTTACAGCTTTCCCCTCAAGAAGCCTTTCGCTAAGACAGTTCTTGTGGAATTGGCAAAGTGATATTTGAAAGCCCATAGAGGGCTATGGTGAAAAAGGAAATATCCTCAGATGAAATCTGGAAAGAAGCTTTCTGAGAAACTGCTTAGTGTTCTGTTAATTCATCTCACAGAGTTACATCTGTATTTCGTGGATCTCTTTGCTAGCCTTATTTCTGTGGAATCTGAGAACAGATATTTCGGATCCCTTTGAAGACTATAGGGCCAAAGGAAATATCCTCCGATAACAAAGAGAAAGAAGCTTTCTGAGAAACTTCTTTGTGTTCTGTGAAATCATCTCACAGAGTTACAGCTTTCCCCTCAAGAAGCCTTTCGCTAAGACAGTTCTTGTGGAATTGGCAAAGTGATATTTGGAAGCCCATAGAGGGCTATGGTGAAAAAGGAAATATCCTCAGATGAAATCTGGAAAGAAGCTTTCTGAGAAACTGCTTAGTGTTCTGTTAATTCATCTCACAGAGTTACATCTGTATTTCGTGGATCTCTTTGCTAGCCTTATTTCTGTGGAATCTGAGAACAGATATTTCGGATCCCTTTGAAGACTATAGGGCCAAAGGAAATATCCTCCGATAACAAAGAGAAAGAAGCTTTCTGAGAAAACTTCTTTGTGTTCTGTGAAATCATCTCACAGAGTTACAGCTTTCCCCTCAAGAAGCCTTTCGCTAAGACAGTTCTTGTGGAATTGGCAAAGTGATATTTGGAAGCCCATAGAGGGCTATGGTGAAAAAGGAAATATCCTCAGATGAAATCTGGAAAGAAGCTTTCTGAGAAACTGCTTAGTGTTCTGTTAATTCATCTCACAGAGTTACATCTGTATTTCGTGGATCTCTTTGCTAGCCTTATTTCTGTGGAATCTGAGAACAGATATTTCGGATCCCTTTGAAGACTATAGGGCCAAAGGAAAATATCCTCCGATAACAAAGAGAAAGAAGCTTTCTGAGAAACTTCTTTGTGTTCTGTGAAATCATCTCACAGAGTTACAGCTTTCCCCTCAAGAAGCCTTTCGCTAAGACAGTTCTTGTGGAATTGGCAAAGTGATATTTGGAAGCCCATAGAGGGCTATGGTGAAAAAAGGAAATATCCTCAGATGAAATCTGGAAAGAAGCTTTCTGAGAAACTGCTTAGTGTTCTGTTAATTCATCTCACAGAGTTACATCTGTATTTCGTGGATCTCTTTGCTAGCCTTATTTCTGTGGAATCTGAGAACAGATATTTCGGATCCCTTTGAAGACTATAGGGCCAAAGGAAATATCCTCCGATAACAAAGAGAAAGAAGCTTTCTGAGAAACTTCTTTGTGTTCTGTGAAATCATCTCACAGAGTTACAGCTTTCCCCTCAAGAAGCCTTTCGCTAAGACAGTTCTTGTGGAATTGGCAAAGTGATATTTGGAAGCCCATAGAGGGCTATGGTGAAAAAGGAAATATCCTCAGATGAAATCTGGAAAGAAGCTTTCTGAGAAACTGCTTAGTGTTCTGTTAATTCATCTCACAGAGTTACATCTGTATTTCGTGGATCTCTTTGCTAGCCTTATTTCTGTGGAATCTGAGAACAGATATTTCGGATCCCTTTGAAGACTATAGGGCCAAAGGAAATATCCTCCGATAACAAAGAGAAAGAAGCTTTCTGAGAAACTTCTTTGTGTTCTGTGAAATCATCTCACAGAGTTACAGCTTTCCCCTCAAGAAGCCTTTCGCTAAGACAGTTCTTGTGGAATTGGCAAAGTGATATTTGGAAGCCCATAGAGGGCTATGGTGAAAAAGGAAATATCCTCAGATGAAATCTGGAAAGAAGCTTTCTGAGAAACTGCTTAGTGTTCTGTTAATTCATCTCACAGAGTTACATCTGTATTTCGTGGATCTCTTTGCTAGCCTTATTTCTGTGGAATCTGAGAACAGATATTTCGGATCCCTTTGAAGACTATAGGGCCAAAGGAAATATCCTCCGATAACAAAGAGAAAGAAGCTTTCTGAGAAACTTCTTTGTGTTCTGTGAAATCATCTCACAGAGTTACAGCTTTCCCCTCAAGAAGCCTTTCGCTAAGACAGTTCTTGTGGAATTGGCAAAGTGATATTTGGAAGCCCATAGAGGGCTATGGTGAAAAAGGAAATATCCTCAGATGAAATCTGGAAAGAAGCTTTCTGAGAAACTGCTTAGTGTTCTGTTAATTCATCTCACAGAGTTACATCTGTATTTCGTGGATCTCTTTGCTAGCCTTATTTCTGTGGAATCTGAGAACAGATATTTCGGATCCCTTTGAAGACTATAGGGCCAAAGGAAATATCCTCCGATAACAAAGAGAAAGAAGCTTTCTGAGAAACTTCTTTGTGTTCTGTGAAATCATCTCACAGAGTTTACAGCTTTCCCCTCAAGAAGCCTTTCGCTAAGACAGTTCTTGTGGAATTGGCAAAGTGATATTTGGAAGCCCATAGAGGGCTATGGTGAAAAAGGAAATATCCTCAGATGAAATCTGGAAAGAAGCTTTCTGAGAAACTGCTTAGTGTTCTGTTAATTCATCTCACAGAGTTACATCTGTATTTCGTGGATCTCTTTGCTAGCCTTATTTCTGTGGAATCTGAGAACAGATATTTCGGATCCCTTTGAAGACTATAGGGCCAAAGGAAATATCCTCCGATAACAAAGAGAAAGAAGCTTTCTGAGAAACTTCTTTGTGTTCTGTGAAATCATCTCACAGAGTTACAGCTTTCCCCCCCTCAAGAAGCCTTTCGCTAAGACAGTTCTTGTGGAATTGGCAAAGTGATATTTGGAAGCCCATAGAGGGCTATGGTGAAAAAGGAAATATCCTCAGATGAAATCTGGAAAGAAGCTTTCTGAGAAACTGCTTAGTGTTCTGTTAATTCATCTCACAGAGTTACATCTGTATTTCGTGGATCTCTTTGCTAGCCTTATTTCTGTGGAATCTGAGAACAGATATTTCGGATCCCTTTGAAGACTATAGGGCCAAAGGAAATATCCTCCGATAACAAAGAGAAAGAAGCTTTCTGAGAAACTTCTTTGTGTTCTGTGAAATCATCTCACAGAGTTACAGCTTTCCCCTCAAGAAGCCTTTCGCTAAGACAGTTCTTGTGGAATTGGCAAAGTGATATTTGGAAGCCCATAGAGGGCTATGGTGAAAAAGGAAATATCCTCAGATGAAATCTGGAAAGAAGCTTTCTGAGAAACTGCTTAGTGTTCTGTTAATTTCATCTCACAGAGTTACATCTGTATTTCGTGGATCTCTTTGCTAGCCTTATTTCTGTGGAATCTGAGAACAGATATTTCGGATCCCTTTGAAGACTATAGGGCCAAAGGAAATATCCTCCGATAACAAAGAGAAAGAAGCTTTCTGAGAAACTTCTTTGTGTTCTGTGAAATCATCTCACAGAGTTACAGCTTTCCCCTCAAGAAGCCTTTCGCTAAGACAGTTCTTGTGGAATTGGCAAAGTGATATTTGGAAGCCCATAGAGGGCTATGGTGAAAAAGGAAATCCTCAGATGAAATCTGGAAAGAAGCTTTCTGAGAAAACTGCTTAGTGTTCTGTTAATTCATCTCACAGAGTTACATCTGTATTTCGTGGATCTCTTTGCTAGCCTTATTTCTGTGGAATCTGAGAACAGATATTTCGGATCCCTTTGAAGACTATAGGGCCAAAGGAAATATCCTCCGATAACAAAGAGAAAGAAGCTTTCTGAGAAACTTCTTTGTGTTCTGTGAAATCATCTCACAGAGTTACAGCTTTCCCCTCAAGAAGCCTTTCGCTAAGACAGTTCTTGTGGAATTGGCAAAGTGATATTTGGAAGCCCATAGAGGGCTATGGTGAAAAAGGAAATATCCTCAGATGAAATCTGGAAAGAAGCTTTCTGAGAAACTGCTTAGTGTTCTGTTAATTCATCTCACAGAGTTACATCTGTATTTCGTGGATCTCTTTGCTAGCCTTATTTCTGTGGAATCTGAGAACAGATATTTCGGATCCCTTTGAAGACTATAGGGCCAAAGGAAATATCCTCCGATAACAAAGAAAGAAGCTTTCTTTCTGAGAAACTTCTTTGTGTTCTGTGAAATCATCTCACAGAGTTACAGCTTTCCCCTCAAGAAGCCTTTCGCTAAGACAGTTCTTGTGGAATTGGCAAAGTGATATTTTTGGAAGCCCATAGAGGGCTGGGTGAAAAAGGAAATATCCTCAGATGAAAAATCTGGAAAGAAGCTTTCTGAGAAACTGCTTGTTCTGTTAATTCATCTCACAGAGTTACATCTGTATTTCGTGGATCTCTTTGCTAGCCTTATTTCTGTGGAATCTGAGAACAGATATTTCGGATCCCTTTGAAGACTATAGGGCCAAAGGAAATATCCTCCGATAACAAAGAGAAAGAAGCTTTCTGAGAAACTTCTTTGTGTTCTGTGAAATCATCTCACAGAGTTACAGCTTTCCCCTCGCCTTTCGCTAAGACAGTTCTTGTGGAATTGGCAAAGTGATATTTTTGGAAGCCCATAGAGGGCTATGGTGAAAAAGGAAATATCCTCAGATGAAATCTGGAAAGAAAGCTTTCTGAGAAAACTGCTTAGTGTTCTGTTTCTGTTCATCTCACAGAGTTTACATCTGTATTTCGTGGATCTCTTTGCTAGCCTTATTTCTGTGGAATCTGAGAACAGATATTTCGGATCCCTTTGAAGACTATAGGGCCAAAGGAAATATCCTCCGATAACAAAGAGAAAGAAGCTTTCTGAGAAACTTCTTTGTGTTCTGTGAAATCATCTCACAGAGTTACAGCTTTCCCCTCAAGAAGCCTTTCGCTAAGACAGTTCTTGTGGAATTGGCAAAGTGATATTTGGAAGCCCATAGAGGGCTATGGTGAAAAAGGAAATATCCTCAGATGAAATCTGGAAAGAAGCTTTCTGAGAAACTGCTTAGTGTTCTGTTAATTCATCTCACAGAGAGTTACATCTGTATTTCGTGGATCTCTTTGCTAGCCTTATTTCTGTGGAATCTGAGAACAGATATTTCGGATCCCTTTGAAGACTATAGGGCCAAAGGAAATATCCTCCGATAACAAAGAGAAAGAAGCTTTCTGAGAAACTTCTTTGTGTTCTGTGAAATCATCTCACAGAGTTACAGCTTTCCCCTCAAGAAGCCTTTCGCTAAGACAGTTCTTGTGGAATTGGCAAAGTGATATTTGGAAGCCCATAGAGGGCTATGGTGAAAAAGGAAATATCCTCAGATGAAATCTGGAAAATCTGAAGCTTTCTGAGAAACTGCTTAGTGTTTCTGTTAATTCATCTCACAGAGTTACATCTGTATTTCGTGGATCTCTTTGCTAGCCTTATTTCTGTGGAATCTGAGAACAGATATTTCGGATCCCTTTGAAGACTATAGGGCCAAAGGAAATATCCTCCGATAACAAAGAGAAAAGAAGCTTTCTGAGAAACTTCTTTGTGTTCTGTGAAATCATCATCTCACAGAGTTACAGCTTTCCCCTCAAGAAGCCTTTCGCTAAGACAGTTCTTGTGGAATTGGCAAAGTGATATTTGGAAGCCCATAGAGGGCTATGGTGAAAAAGGAAATATCCTCAGATGAAATCTGGAAAGAAGCTTTCTGAGAAACTGCTTAGTGTTCTGTTAATTCATCTCACAGAGTTACATCTGTATTTCGTGGATCTCTTTGCTAGCCTTATTTCTGTGGAATCTGAGAACAGATATTTTCGGATCCCTTTGAAGACTATAGGGCCAAAGGAAATATCCTCCGATAACAAAGAGAAAGAAGCTTTCTGAGAAACTTCTTTGTGTTCTGTGAAATCATCTCACAGAGTTACAGCTTTCCCCTCAAGAAGCCTTTCGCTAAGACAGTTTCTTGTGGAATTGGCAAAGTGATATTTGGAAGCCCATAGAGGGCTATGGTGAAAAAGGAAATATCCTCAGATGAAATCTGGAAAGAAGCTTTCTGAGAGAAACTGCTTAGTGTTCTGTTAATTCATCTCACAGAGTTTACATCTGTATTTCGTGGATCTCTTTGCTAGCCTTATTTCTGTGGAATCTGAGAACAGATATTTCGGATCCCTTTGAAGACTATAGGGCCAAAGGAAATCCTCCGATAACAAAGAGAAAACAAAGAAGCTTTCTGAGAAAACTCTTTGTGTTCTGTGAAATCATCTCACAGAGTTACAGCTTTCCCCTCAAGAAGCCTTTCGCTAAGACAGTTCTTGTGGAATTGGCAAAGTGATATTTGGAAGCCCATTTGAAGCCCATATGGTGGTGAAAAAGGAAATATATCCTCAGATGAAATCTGGAAAGAAGCTTTCTGAGAAACTGCTTAGTGTTCTGTTAATTCATCTCACAGAGTTACATCTGTATTTCGTGGATCTCTTTGCTAGCCTTATTTCTGTGGAATCTGAGAACAGATATTTTTCGGATCCCTTTGAAGACTATAGGGCCAAAGGAAATATCCTCCGATAACAAAGAGAAAGAAGCTTTCTGAGAAACTTCTTTGTGTTCTGTGAAATCATCTCACAGAGTTACAGCTTTCCCTCAAGAAGCCTTTCGCTAAGACAGTTCTTGTGGAATTGGCAAAGTGATATTTGGAAGCCCATAGAGGGCTATGGTGAAAAAGGAAATATCCTCAGATGAAATCTGGAAAGAAGCTTTCTGAGAAACTGCTTAGTGTTCTGTTAATTCATCTCACAGAGTTACATCTGTATTTCGTGGATCTCTTTGCTAGCCTTATTTTGTGGAATCTGAGAACAGATATTTCGGATCCCTTTGAAGACTATAGGGCCAAAGGAAATATCCTCCGATAACAAAGAGAAAGAAGAAGCTTCTGAGAAACTTCTTTGTGTTCTGTGAAATCATCTCACAGAGTTACAGCTTTCCCCTCAAGAAGCCTTTCGCTAAGACAGTTCTTGTGGAATTGGCAAAGTGATATTTGGAAGCCCATAGAGGGCTATGGTGAAAAAGGAAATATCCTCAGATGAAATCTGGAAAGAAGCTTTCTGAGAAACTGCTTAGTGTTCTGTTAATTCATCTCACACAGAGAGTTACATCTGTATTTCGTGGATCTCTTTGCTAGCCTTATTTCTGTGGAATCTGAGAACAGATATTTCGGATCCCTTTGAAGACTATAGGGCCAAAGGAAATATCCTCCGATAACAAAGAGAAAGAAGCTTTCTGAGAAAACTTCTTTGTGTTCTGTGAAATCATCTCACAGAGTTACAGCTTTCCCCTCAAGAAGCCTTTCGCTAAGACAGTTCTTGTGGAATTGGCAAAGTGATATTTGGAAGCCCATAGAGGGCTATGGTGAAAAAGGAAATATCCTCAGATGAAATCTGGAAAGAAGCTTTCTGAGAAAACTGCTTAGTGTTCTGTTAATTCATCTCACAGAGTTACATCTGTATTTCGTGGATCTCTTTGCTAGCCTTATTTCTGTGGAATCTGAGAACAGATATTTCGGATCCCTTTGAAGACTATAGGGCCAAAGGAAATATCCTCCGATAACAAAGAGAAAGAAGCTTTCTGAGAAACTTCTTTGTGTTCTGTGAAATCATCTCACAGAGTTACAGCTTTCCCCTCAAGAAGCCTTTCGCTAAGACAGTTCTTGTGGAATTGGCAAAGTGATATTTGGAAGCCCATAGAGGGCTATGGTGAAAAAGGAAATATCCTCAGATGAAATCTGGAAAGAAGCTTTCTGAAAACTGCTTAGTGTTCTGTTAATTCATCTCACAGAGTTACATCTGTATTTCGTGGATCTCTTTGCTAGCCTTATTTCTGTGGAATCTGAGAACAGATATTTCGGATCCCTTTGAAGACTATAGGGCCAAAGGAAATATCCTCCGATAACAAAGAGAAAGAAGCTTTCTGAGAAACTTCTTTGTGTTCTGTGAAATCATCTCACAGAGTTACAGCTTTCCCCTCAAGAAGCCTTTCGCTAAGACAGTTCTTGTGGAATTGGCAAAGTGATATTTGGAAGCCCATAGAGGGCTATGGTGAAAAAGGAAATATCCTCAGATGAAATCTGGAAAGAAGCTTTCTGAGAAACTGCTTAGTGTTCTGTTAATTCATCTCACAGAGTTACATCTGTATTTCGTGGATCTCTTTGCTAGCCTTATTTCTGTGGAATCTGAGAACAGATATTTCGGATCCCTTTGAAGACTATAGGGCCAAAGGAAATATCCTCCGATAACAAAGAGAAAGAAGCTTTCTGAGAAACTTCTTTGTGTTCTGTGAAATCATCTCACAGAGTTACAGCTTTCCCCTCAAGAAGCCTTTCGCTAAGACAGTTCTTGTGGAATTGGCAAAGTGATATTTGGAAGCCCATAGAGGGCTATGGTGAAAAAGGAAATATCCTCAGATGAAATCTGGAAAGAAGCTTTCTGAGAAAACTGCTTAGTGTTCTGTTAATTCATCTCACAGAGTTACATCTGTATTTCGTGGATCTCTTTGCTAGCCTTATTTCTGTGGAATCTGAGAACAGATATTTCGGATCCCTTTGAAGACTATAGGGCCAAAGGAAATATCCTCCGATAACAAAGAGAAAGAAGCTTTCTGAGAAACTTCTTTGTGTTCTGTGAAATCATCTCACAGAGTTACAGCTTTCCCCTCAAGAAGCCTTTCGCTAAGACAGTTCTTGTGGAATTGGCAAAGTGATATTTGGAAGCCCATAGAGGGCTATGGTGAAAAAGGAAATATCCTCAGATGAAATCTGGAAAGAAGCTTTCTGAGAAACTGCTTAGTGTTCTGTTAATTCATCTCACAGAGTTACATCTGTATTTCGTGGATCTCTTTGCTAGCCTTATTTCTGTGGAATCTGAGAACAGATATTTCGGATCCCTTTGAAGACTATAGGGCCAAAGGAAATATCCTCCGATAACAAAGAGAAAGAAGCTTTCTGAGAAAAAACTTCTTTGTGTTCTGTGAAATCATCTCACAGAGTTACAGCTTTCCCCTCAAGAAGCCTTTCGCTAAGACAGTTCTTGTGGAATTGGCAAAGTGATATTTGGAAGCCCATAGAGGGCTATGGTGAGGGCTATGGTGAAAGGAAATATCCTCAGATGAAATCTGGAAAGAAGCTTTCTGAGAAACTGCTTAGTGTTCTGTTAATTCATCTCACAGAGTTACATCTGTATTTCGTGGATCTCTTTGCTAGCCTTATTTCTGTGGAATCTGAGAACAGATATTTCGGATCCCTTTGAAGACTATAGGGCCAAAGGAAATATCCTCCGATAACAAAGAGAAAGAAGCTTTCTGAGAAACTTCTTTGTGTTCTGTGAAATCATCTCACAGAGTTACAGCTTTCCCCTCAAGAAGCCTTTCGCTAAGACAGTTCTTGTGGAATTGGCAAAGTGATATTTGGAAGCCCATAGAGGGCTATGGTGAAAAAGGAAATATCCTCAGATGAAATCTGGAAAGAAGCTTTCTGAGAAACTGCTTAGTGTTCTGTTAATTCATCTCACAGAGTTACATCTGTATTTCGTGGATCTCTTTGCTAGCCTTATTTCTGTGGAATCTGAGAACAGATATTTTTCGATCCCTTTGAAGACTATAGGGCCAAAGGAAATATCCTCCGATAACAAAGAGAAAGAAGCTTTCTGAGAAACTTCTTTGTGTTCTGTGAAATCATCTCACAGAGTTACAGCTTTCCCCTCAAGAAGCCTTTCGCTAAGACAGTTCTTGTGGAATTGGCAAAGTGATATTTGGAAGCCCATAGAGGGCTATGGTGAAAAAGGAAATATCCTCAGATGAAATCTGGAAAGAAGCTTTCTGAGAAAAACTGCTTAGTGTTCTGTTAATTCATCTCACAGAGTTACATCTGTATTTCGTGGATCTCTTTGCTAGCCTTATTTTCTGTGGAATCTGAGAACAGATATTTCGGATCCCTTTGAAGACTATAGGGCCAAAGGAAATATCCTCCGATAACAAAGAGAAAGAAGCTTTCTGAGAAACTTCTTTGTGTTCTGTGAAATCATCTCACAGAGTTACAGCTTTCCCCTCAAGAAGCCTTTCGCTAAGACAGTTCTTGTGGAATTGGCAAAGTGATATTTGGAAGCCCATAGAGGGCTATGGTGAAAAAGGAAATATCCTCAGATGAAATCTGGAAAGAAGCTTTCTGAGAAACTGCTTAGTGTTCTGTTAATTCATCTCACAGAGTTACATCTGTATTTCGTGGATCTCTTTGCTAGCCTTATTTCTGTGGAATCTGAGAAACAGATATTTCGGATCCCTTTGAAGACTATAGGGCCAAAAAGGAAATATCCTCCGATAACAAAGAGAAAGAAGCTTTCTGAGAAAAACTTCTTTGTGTTCTGTGAAATCATCTCACAGAGTTACAGCTTTCCCCTCAAGAAGCCTTTCGCTAAGACAGTTCTTGTGGAATTGGCAAAGTGATATTTGGAAGCCCATAGAGGGCTATGGTGAAAAAAAAAGGAAATATCCTCAGATGAAATCTGGAAAGAAGCTTTCTGAGAAAAACTGCTTAGTGTTCTGTTAATTCATCATCACAGAGTTACATCTGTATTTCGTGGATCTCTTTGCTAGCCTTATTTCTGTGGAATCTGAGAACAGATATTTCGGATCCCTTTGAAGACTATAGGGCCAAAGGAAATATCCTCCGATAACAAAGAGAAAGAAGCTTTCTGAGAAACTTCTTTGTGTTCTGTGAAATCATCTCACAGAGTTACAGCTTTCCCCTCAAGAAGCCTTTCGCTAAGACAGTTCTTGTGGAATTGGCAAAGTGATATTTGGAAGCCCATAGAGGGCTATGGTGAAAAAGGAAATATCCTCAGATGAAATCTGGAAAGAAGCTTTCTGAGAAACTGCTTAGTGTTCTGTTAATTCATCTCACAGAGTTTACATCTGTATTTCGTGGATCTCTTTGCTAGCCTTATTTCTGTGGAATCTGAGAACAGATATTTCGGATCCCTTTGAAGACTATAGGGCCAAAGGAAATATCCTCCGATAACAAAAAAAGAAGCTTTCTGAGAAACTTCTTTGTGTTCTGTGAAATCATCTCACAGAGTTACAGCTTTCCCCTCAAGAAGCCTTTCGCTAAGACAGTTCTTGTGGAATTGGCAAAGTGATATTTGGAAGCCCATAGAGGGCTATGGTGAAAAAGGAAATATCCTCAGATGAAATCTGGAAAGAAGCTTTCTGAGAAACTGCTGCTTAGTGTTCTGTTAATTCATCTCACAGAGTTACATCTGTATTTCGTGGATCTTTGCTAGCCTTATTTCTGTGGAATCTGAGAAACAGATATTTTCGGATCCCTTTGAAGACTATAGGGCCAAAGGAAATATCCTCCGATAAAAGAGAGAGAAGCTTTCTGAGAAAACTTCTTTGTGTTCTGTGAAATCATCTCACAGAGTTACAGCTTTTCCCCTCAAGAAGCCTTTCGCTAAGACAGTTCTTGTGGAATTGGCAAAGTGATATTTGGAAGCCCATAGAGGGCTATGGTGAAAAAGGAAATATCCTCAGATGAAATCTGGAAAGAAGCTTTCTGAGAAACTGCTTAGTGTTCTGTTAATTCATCTCACAGAGTTACATCTGTATTTCGTGGATCTCTTTGCTAGCCTTATTTCTGTGGAATCTGAAGAAATATCCTCGATTTCTGAGAAAAAGCTTAGAAAAAGAGAAGAAGAAAGAATAGGGCTTTCTGAAAGAAAAGCTTCTGAGAAACTTTGTTCTGTGAAATCATCTCACAGAGTTACAGCTTTCCCCTCAAGAAGCCTTTCGCTAAGACAGTTCTTGTGGAATTGGCAAAGTGATATTTGGAAGCCCATAGAGGGCTATGGTGAAAAAGGAAATATCCTCAGATGAAATCTGGAAAGAAGCTTTCTGAGAAAAACTGCTTAGTGTTCTGTTAATTCATCTCACAGAGTTACATCTGTATTTCGTGGATCTCTTTGCTAGCCTTATTTCTGTGGAATCTGAGAACAGATATTTCGGATCCCTTTGAAGACTATAGGGCCAAAGGAAATATCCTCCGATAACAAAGAGAAAGAAGCTTTCTGAGAAAACTTCTTTGTGTTCTGTGAAATCATCTCACAGAGTTACAGCTTTCCCCTCAAGAAGCCTTTCGCTAAGACAGTTCTTGTTGGAATTGGCAAAGTGATATTTGGAAGCCCATAGAGGGCTATGGTGAAAAAGGAAATATCCTCAGATGAAATCTGGAAAGAAGCTTTCTGAGAAACTGCTTAGTGTTCTGTTAATTCATCTCACAGAGTTTACATCTGTATTTCGTGGATCTCTTTGCTAGCCTTATTTCTGTGGAATCTGAGAACAGATATTTCGGATCCCTTTGAAGACTATAGGGCCAAAGGAAATATCCTCCGATAACAAAGAGAAAGAAGCTTTCTGAGAAACTTCTTTGTGTTCTGTGAAATCATCTCACAGAGTTACAGCTTTCCCCTCAAGAAGCCTTTCGCTAAGACAGTTCTTGTGGAATTGGCAAAGTGATATTTGGAAGCCCATAGAGGGCTATGGTGAAAAAGGAAATATCCTCAGATGAAATCTGGAAAGAAGCTTTCTGAGAAACTGCTTAGTGTTCTGTTAATTCATCATCTCACAGAGTTACATCTGTATTTCGTGGATCTCTTTGCTCTTATTTCTGTGGAATCTGAGAACAGATATTTCGGATCCCTTTGAAGACTATAGGGCCAAAGGAAATATCCTCCGATAACAAAGAGAAAGAAGCTTTCTGAGAAACTTCTTTGTGTTCTGTGAAATCATCTCACAGAGTTACAGCTTTCCCCTCAAGAAGCCTTTCGCTAAGACAGTTCTTGTGGAATTGGCAAAGTGATATTTGGAAGCCCATAGAGGGCTATGGTGAAAAAGGAAATATCCTCAGATGAAATCTGGAAAGAAGCTTTCTGAGAAACTGCTTAGTGTTCTGTGAATTCCACTCACAGAGTTACATCTGTATTTCGTGGATCTCTTTGCTAGCCTTATTTCTGTGGAATCTGAGAACAGATATTTCGGATCCCTTTGAAGACTATAGGGCCAAAGGAAATATCCTCCGATAACAAAGAGAAAGAAGCTTTCTGAGAAACTTCTAGCTTTCGCTAAGACAGTTCTTGTGGAATTGGCAAAGTGATATTTGGAAGCCCATAGAGGGCTATGGTGAAAAAGGAAATATCCTCAGATGAAATCTGGAAAGAAGCTTTCTGAGAAACTGCTTAGTGTTCTGTTAATTCATCTCACAGAGTTACATCTGTATTTCGTGGATCTCTTTGCTAGCCTTATTTCTGTGGAATCTGAGAACAGATATTTCGGATCCCTTTGAAGACTATAGGGCCAAAGGAAATATCCTCCGATAACAAAGAGAAAGAAGCTTTCTGAGAAACTTCTTTGTGTTCTGTGAAATCATCTCACAGAGTTACAGCTTTCCCCTCAAGAAGCCTTTCGCTAAGACAGTTCTTGTGGAATTGGCAAAGTGATATTTGGAAGCCCATAGAGGGCTATGGTGAAAAAGGAAATATCCTCAGATGAAATCTGGAAAGAAGCTTTCTGAGAAACTGCTCTGTGATCATCTCACAGAGTTACAGCTTTCCCCTCAAGAAGCCTTTCGCTAAGACAGTTCTTGTGGAATTGGCAAAGTGATATTTGGAAGCCCATAGAGGGCTATGGTGAAAAAGGAAATATCCTCAGATGAAATCTGGAAAGAAGCTTTCTGAGAAACTGCTTAGTGTTCTGTTAATTCATCTCACAGAGTTACATCTGTATTTCGTGGATCTCTTTGCTAGCCTTATTTCTGTGGAATCTGAGAACAGATATTTCGGATCCCTTTGAAGACTATAGGGCCAAAGGAAATATCCTCCGATAACAAAGAGAAAGAAGCTTTCTGAGAAACTTCTTTGTGTTCTGTGAAATCATCTCACAGAGTTACAGCTTTCCCCTCAAGAAGCCTTTCGCTAAGACAGTTCTTGTGGAATTGGCAAAGTGATATTTGGAAGCCCATAGAGGGCTATGGTGAAAAAGGAAATATCCTCAGATGAAATCTGGAAAGAAGCTTTCTGAGAAACTGCTTAGTGTTCTGTTAATTCATCTCACAGAGTTACATCTGTATTTCGTGGATCTCTTTGCTAGCCTTATTTCTGTGGAATCTGAGAACAGATATTTCGGATCCCTTTGAAGACTATAGGGCCAAAGGAAATATCCTCCGATAACAAAGAGAAAGAAGCTTTCTGAGAAACTTCTTTGTGTTCTGTGAAATCATCTCACAGAGTTACAGCTTTCCCCTCAAGAAGCCTTTCGCTAAGACAGTTCTTGTGGAATTGGCAAAGTGATATTTGGAAGCCCATAGAGGGCTATGGTGAAAAAGGAAATATCCTCAGATGAAATCTGGAAAGAAGCTTTCTGAGAAACTGCTTAGTGTTCTGTTAATTCATCTCACAGAGTTACATCTGTATTTCGTGGATCTCTTTGCTAGCCTTATTTCTGTGGAATCTGAGAACAGATATTTCGGATCCCTTTGAAGACTATAGGGCCAAAGGAAATATCCTCCGATAACAAAGAGAAAGAAGCTTTCTGAGAAACTTCTTTGTGTTCTGTGAAATCATCTCACAGAGTTACAGCTTTCCCCTCAAGAAGCCTTTCGCTAAGACAGTTCTTGTGGAATTGGCAAAGTGATATTTGGAAGCCCATAGAGGGCTATGGTGAAAAAGGAAATATCCTCAGATGAAATCTGGAAAGAAGCTTTCTGAGAAACTGCTTAGTGTTCTGTTAATTCATCTCACAGAGTTACATCTGTATTTCGTGGATCTCTTTGCTAGCCTTATTTCTGTGGAATCTGAGAACAGATATTTCGGATCCCTTTGAAGACTATAGGGCCAAAGGAAATATCCTCCGATAACAAAGAGAAAGAAGCTTTCTGAGAAACTTCTTTGTGTTCTGTGAAATCATCTCACAGAGTTACAGCTTTCCCCTCAAGAAGCCTTTCGCTAAGACAGTTCTTGTGGAATTGGCAAAGTGATATTTGGAAGCCCATAGAGGGCTATGGTGAAAAAGGAAATATCCTCAGATGAAATCTGGAAAGAAGCTTTCTGAGAAACTGCTTAGTGTTCTGTTAATTCATCTCACAGAGTTACATCTGTATTTCGTGGATCTCTTTGCTAGCCTTATTTCTGTGGAATCTGAGAACAGATATTTCGGATCCCTTTGAAGACTATAGGGCCAAAGGAAATATCCTCCGATAACAAAGAGAAAGAAGCTTTCTGAGAAACTTCTTTGTGTTCTGTGAAATCATCTCACAGAGTTACAGCTTTCCCCTCAAGAAGCCTTTCGCTAAGACAGTTCTTGTGGAATTGGCAAAGTGATATTTGGAAGCCCATAGAGGGCTATGGTGAAAAAGGAAATATCCTCAGATGAAATCTGGAAAGAAGCTTTCTGAGAAACTGCTTAGTGTTCTGTTAATTCATCTCACAGAGTTACATCTGTATTTCGTGGATCTCTTTGCTAGCCTTATTTCTGTGGAATCTGAGAACAGATATTTCGGATCCCTTTGAAGACTATAGGGCCAAAGGAAATATCCTCCGATAACAAAGAGAAAGAAGCTTTCTGAGAAACTTCTTTGTGTTCTGTGAAATCATCTCACAGAGTTACAGCTTTCCCCTCAAGAAGCCTTTCGCTAAGACAGTTCTTGTGGAATTGGCAAAGTGATATTTGGAAGCCCATAGAGGGCTATGGTGAAAAAGGAAATATCCTCAGATGAAATCTGGAAAGAAGCTTTCTGAGAAACTGCTTAGTGTTCTGTTAATTCATCTCACAGAGTTACATCTGTATTTCGTGGATCTCTTTGCTAGCCTTATTTCTGTGGAATCTGAGAACAGATATTTCGGATCCCTTTGAAGACTATAGGGCCAAAGGAAATATCCTCCGATAACAAAGAGAAAGAAGCTTTCTGAGAAACTTCTTTGTGTTCTGTGAAATCATCTCACAGAGTTACAGCTTTCCCCTCAAGAAGCCTTTCGCTAAGACAGTTCTTGTGGAATTGGCAAAGTGATATTTGGAAGCCCATAGAGGGCTATGGTGAAAAAGGAAATATCCTCAGATGAAATCTGGAAAGAAGCTTTCTGAGAAACTGCTTAGTGTTCTGTTAATTCATCTCACAGAGTTACATCTGTATTTCGTGGATCTCTTTGCTAGCCTTATTTCTGTGGAATCTGAGAACAGATATTTCGGATCCCTTTGAAGACTATAGGGCCAAAGGAAATATCCTCCGATAACAAAGAGAAAGAAGCTTTCTGAGAAACTTCTTTGTGTTCTGTGAAATCATCTCACAGAGTTACAGCTTTCCCCTCAAGAAGCCTTTCGCTAAGACAGTTCTTGTGGAATTGGCAAAGTGATATTTGGAAGCCCATAGAGGGCTATGGTGAAAAAGGAAATATCCTCAGATGAAATCTGGAAAGAAGCTTTCTGAGAAACTGCTTAGTGTTCTGTTAATTCATCTCACAGAGTTACATCTGTATTTCGTGGATCTCTTTGCTAGCCTTATTTCTGTGGAATCTGAGAACAGATATTTCGGATCCCTTTGAAGACTATAGGGCCAAAGGAAATATCCTCCGATAACAAAGAGAAAGAAGCTTTCTGAGAAACTTCTTTGTGTTCTGTGAAATCATCTCACAGAGTTACAGCTTTCCCCTCAAGAAGCCTTTCGCTAAGACAGTTCTTGTGGAATTGGCAAAGTGATATTTGGAAGCCCATAGAGGGCTATGGTGAAAAAGGAAATATCCTCAGATGAAATCTGGAAAGAAGCTTTCTGAGAAACTGCTTAGTGTTCTGTTAATTCATCTCACAGAGTTACATCTGTATTTCGTGGATCTCTTTGCTAGCCTTATTTCTGTGGAATCTGAGAACAGATATTTCGGATCCCTTTGAAGACTATAGGGCCAAAGGAAATATCCTCCGATAACAAAGAGAAAGAAGCTTTCTGAGAAACTTCTTTGTGTTCTGTGAAATCATCTCACAGAGTTACAGCTTTCCCCTCAAGAAGCCTTTCGCTAAGACAGTTCTTGTGGAATTGGCAAAGTGATATTTGGAAGCCCATAGAGGGCTATGGTGAAAAAGGAAATATCCTCAGATGAAATCTGGAAAGAAGCTTTCTGAGAAACTGCTTAGTGTTCTGTTAATTCATCTCACAGAGTTACATCTGTATTTCGTGGATCTCTTTGCTAGCCTTATTTCTGTGGAATCTGAGAACAGATATTTCGGATCCCTTTGAAGACTATAGGGCCAAAGGAAATATCCTCCGATAACAAAGAGAAAGAAGCTTTCTGAGAAACTTCTTTGTGTTCTGTGAAATCATCTCACAGAGTTACAGCTTTCCCCTCAAGAAGCCTTTCGCTAAGACAGTTCTTGTGGAATTGGCAAAGTGATATTTGGAAGCCCATAGAGGGCTATGGTGAAAAAGGAAATATCCTCAGATGAAATCTGGAAAGAAGCTTTCTGAGAAACTGCTTAGTGTTCTGTTAATTCATCTCACAGAGTTACATCTGTATTTCGTGGATCTCTTTGCTAGCCTTATTTCTGTGGAATCTGAGAACAGATATTTCGGATCCCTTTGAAGACTATAGGGCCAAAGGAAATATCCTCCGATAACAAAGAGAAAGAAGCTTTCTGAGAAACTTCTTTGTGTTCTGTGAAATCATCTCACAGAGTTACAGCTTTCCCCTCAAGAAGCCTTTCGCTAAGACAGTTCTTGTGGAATTGGCAAAGTGATATTTGGAAGCCCATAGAGGGCTATGGTGAAAAAGGAAATATCCTCAGATGAAATCTGGAAAGAAGCTTTCTGAGAAACTGCTTAGTGTTCTGTTAATTCATCTCACAGAGTTACATCTGTATTTCGTGGATCTCTTTGCTAGCCTTATTTCTGTGGAATCTGAGAACAGATATTTCGGATCCCTTTGAAGACTATAGGGCCAAAGGAAATATCCTCCGATAACAAAGAGAAAGAAGCTTTCTGAGAAACTTCTTTGTGTTCTGTGAAATCATCTCACAGAGTTACAGCTTTCCCCTCAAGAAGCCTTTCGCTAAGACAGTTCTTGTGGAATTGGCAAAGTGATATTTGGAAGCCCATAGAGGGCTATGGTGAAAAAGGAAATATCCTCAGATGAAATCTGGAAAGAAGCTTTCTGAGAAACTGCTTAGTGTTCTGTTAATTCATCTCACAGAGTTACATCTGTATTTCGTGGATCTCTTTGCTAGCCTTATTTCTGTGGAATCTGAGAACAGATATTTCGGATCCCTTTGAAGACTATAGGGCCAAAGGAAATATCCTCCGATAACAAAGAGAAAGAAGCTTTCTGAGAAACTTCTTTGTGTTCTGTGAAATCATCTCACAGAGTTACAGCTTTCCCCTCAAGAAGCCTTTCGCTAAGACAGTTCTTGTGGAATTGGCAAAGTGATATTTGGAAGCCCATAGAGGGCTATGGTGAAAAAGGAAATATCCTCAGATGAAATCTGGAAAGAAGCTTTCTGAGAAACTGCTTAGTGTTCTGTTAATTCATCTCACAGAGTTACATCTGTATTTCGTGGATCTCTTTGCTAGCCTTATTTCTGTGGAATCTGAGAACAGATATTTCGGATCCCTTTGAAGACTATAGGGCCAAAGGAAATATCCTCCGATAACAAAGAGAAAGAAGCTTTCTGAGAAACTTCTTTGTGTTCTGTGAAATCATCTCACAGAGTTACAGCTTTCCCCTCAAGAAGCCTTTCGCTAAGACAGTTCTTGTGGAATTGGCAAAGTGATATTTGGAAGCCCATAGAGGGCTATGGTGAAAAAGGAAATATCCTCAGATGAAATCTGGAAAGAAGCTTTCTGAGAAACTGCTTAGTGTTCTGTTAATTCATCTCACAGAGTTACATCTGTATTTCGTGGATCTCTTTGCTAGCCTTATTTCTGTGGAATCTGAGAACAGATATTTCGGATCCCTTTGAAGACTATAGGGCCAAAGGAAATATCCTCCGATAACAAAGAGAAAGAAGCTTTCTGAGAAACTTCTTTGTGTTCTGTGAAATCATCTCACAG
>NW_026088798.1:0-60567 GCF_024542745.1 Macaca thibetana thibetana | reverse complement strand
AAGGATGCTCCGGGCCCAGCGGGGGCATCCTGCCCCAACGGGATACTGACGCCCTGAGGGCGCGGAACAGCGCGGCCTGTGCAGGGCCCGCCATCTTGGGCCTTGCAAAAAGAGCTGCCTCTTCAACGCCCCCACCCGGAACCTCCCCAGAGGCCCCATTGTGGAGATTTTTTAATATAATGATGTGTCAATTTCAACCATGGATAAGGCCATTTAGCCTTAGTAAGACCTATCGTGTTAAGATTGTGCCTGTTTTGCAAAATTTCATGTCATCATCCCACTTGTTATTCAGGAAACGTTTTCTCTTGAGTTTTAGGTTCAGTACTGAGGCTCCTTGATGGACAATACATTTTCCAATTCTGAGGACAAGGCAGAGGAAGCCCCCTCTGTGAGAACTTTCATTTTGCTTCTGGAAAAGTACATTGAATCAAATATAGGAAAGGCTTGCATGGTGGCTGACAGGTTCGCCTGCTTTATCATGCTGGTGTTTTATCTTCTGGACAGAAGTAAAAGGAACACAGCTATGTCTGTCTCTGTGTAATAACTCAGGACTTACCTGAGTAAACTCTGGGGTGTCATGAGATGAACTGCTACCTCCACTTAGAGAGGCTTCAGGGACAAAATTTCAAGAGATTTCTGAGGGATAGAAGAGCAGGGCTGCCTTATTCTCTGATCCCAGGTAACTACTCAGAGACAGAGGCAAGGGCTGGGGACACCCAAATGCATATACTAGGTGTCTTTGATACAGCCTCCATTTCCTTGCTAAATCTATGCAATGACACACTGAGAAATCTGGCGAGTGGGGCTGAAGATCCCTGATGTGTCAGTTCCAGGGTTGGATGGAAACAAGTGGTTTCAGTGGACATTGAAGTAAAGGGAGGTGAGCTGTGAGGAAAGAGCCGTCGAAGACTGGGGAGACTCGGAAGTTGGGGTAGAATGTCGACCCATAAGCCAAGGAGTGCAGATGCACATCGATTTGTTAGGGCTGCATAAATGAAAGAAGGACTTCACCAACACACTAAGTTTTTTCAACAACCGATTGTATTCTTTCAATATTTGTAAGTATTGATCTTTTGGAAATGTTTAATGAGATTTCTTATATAATTCTGCATTCAATTTATGCCCAGGTCACTTTGCTATTATACATTTATGTGCTGCATTTTTATGAATAGACATTTTCTCAAATTTCTTAATTATTTTGCTAAACTATGTGTTAAGAGTTTTTTCTAGAGGTCCACCTTCTTGACTCACTTTTCTGATGAGAAATCTATCAGGTTTCTCCACAGTGATTTTCAAATTTGATAGCTCCTCAATGTGAGAAACTTAATGTCAACTAAGAAATGAATTACCACTAAAGAATCTTCTCCTTTCAAGATGCTAACCGTGTTTTGTCCAGTGTGAAATCTCACATGTGCCACAAGCGTTACTCTGTGAAGAAAGGATTTCTCATGATTTTTCAAGGCATAACTTCTCCAGTAAGAAGTGTTTGGTATTCCAAGAGAATTCATTGCCCTTGGAAAGACTTTCCCTTCTTATTTAGCTTATAAAGGATTTCCTTTCTTATTTTCCATTTTAGCAGCATTTTATCACTGTGTTTTCTTGTGAACATCAAGCCTAGTGCTTGGCTGAATGTTTATTCACAGAAAATACAAATAAAGGGTTCATCCAAGTAAAGTTTTCTTAGGTTATTTGACAACAAATTGCACATAAAAACATTTTCACACTGAACGCAGAGCTAGAGATTCTCTACCTGAAAGTCCCACACGTTTTAAATTATTAAAACTGTTGCTGAAGACTTTTAGTTTATCATGTTGACAGTTTCAGCTCTCTCGTGTCATTTATGATCAGATCACTAACAAGTCTTTGGTACACACATGTCGTACAATTTCTCTTCCATATGAATTTATTGATGTGGACTGAAGAATAAAGGCAACTGAAGTAACGTCCATGTTGGGTATAGTAATTCTTCAAAATGTGGGTCCTTTGGCATGTTTAGATGTTACAACTACAGCTGAAGTCTCTTCCATATTCCTTACGTTCATCATTCCTAACACCATGTCATCTAAAGTCAGAATATGTTCTGAAGACATTTATCAGTTTTCTCTCCAGGGTGAATTTTCTGATGTTATTTAAGATTAGTACGTTGACTGAAGGCTTTCCCACATAAATGGCATTCATATGGCTTTTCTCCAGTGCATGTTCTCTCATATCATCTAAGGTCAGAAGATAGACTGAAGGCTTTCCACACATAGAAGACAAGCATGTGGTTTCTCTTCAGTGTGAATTCTTGTGTGTCCTCTAAAGCCAGAGCTTTGACTAAAGACTTTCCCACTTTTATCACATTCATAACACTTTTATCCAAGGTGAGTTCTCTTATGTCTTCGAAGGTTAAAGGATTGAATAAAGCCTTTCCCACACTGATGACACTTCTACGGTCTCTCTCCCGTGTGAGTTTTCTCATGTCTTCTAAGGTGAGGACGCTGAGTGAAGGATTTTCCACATAGATGACATGCATATGGCCCGTCTCCAGTGTGAGTCATCTTGTGCCGTCTAAGGTGAAAGCAATTAGTATAGGCCTTTTCACATATATTACATTGATATGATTTACCTTTAGTATGAATTTGTTTATGTGGTTTAGGGGACAACTGATTACTAAGGGATTTTCCACACTGTTTGCTGACGTAGGGTTTCTTTCCACTCTGAGTTAACAAACACTGAGTCATTGTGGAACTGTGAGTGCAATCTTCTCCCAAATCATTACATTCAAAGGGATCCTCCAGAATGAGAGAGTTCTCCTTTAGGGACAAAGATTAAAAGCTCTTAATGATTTACCGACATACATCTATACATTCATTTCACCACCTTTGAATCCTAGACCAACCATTCAGTGGTAGAGCCCAGTTGAAATGTTTCCAATGTTACTTGTGTGAAAGGAAATTAAATTTTGGCACCCCAAACTCATTTAACCAAAGGGAAAAATCAAGCTGGGAACAGGGTCACACAAACCTGCCTCCCCCTTCTGGTTCCTAAATAATATGGCTACAAGATGAAAAGCTACATGCCTCCCCCATATTTTGCCCACAAGGAGATTCCTGATGAGCTGTTAAAATTACACCATGACAATGCAAACTGATAGCTTGTCTTTACAGGCGCAGTCATCCCCAGTTCACCAGACACAAATGCATATCCAATTGTTTCCCTGCCCCATTTTGCCTATGTTGTCTTATATAAAATGCAGCTTTCCTGCATTATTCCTCTGCCTCATTTGTTTATGTCATCTTATGAAAAAAAATCCAGATTCACTAAGCCAGAAAAATTCATGAATGACTATTTTTTTCTACCCAACTTTTACATGAAAATTGTGTACTTCTCAATATCCCACCCTTTCCCCCTTTAAATTTGGAGAAAATTATCTTTGGAGAAAGGTATACACCTGTTCCCCCAGGTGCATGTCCTTAACTCTGGCAAATACATCTCCTAAAATGATTGAGACTTGTCTCGTCATTTTTCTCGATTGACACTTGCGTACACATTGTCTCCTGCAGACACAGATATTTTCTCTTTTGTAAGATCCCAACTGCAGAGTTATTCCATTGATTGTGATGATATCAATATCTTTCAAAGTCTGAGCATGAGTAATGTGTATGCACTTGTTCTATTTTAAAGATCTCATGTTATGGTTTACAACACAGGTCACTTTATTCACTGAATTCAAAGTATCAAATTTTTTTTTTTTTTTTGCTTAGAAAGCACTTAGTGCCAGCCTAATTACACTCAGGTGACTGTGCGTCATTACTAACTTAACCCATTACCAGATCTTTAACTTAGATGACTGGTGTACAGAGCTATAAAACTCACCATTGTCATACCGGTGGATGCATCTTTTCTGATAGGATGCATGGTTATCGTGTGTTTTTTCTTAAGGGCACTTTCCTTGTCTGAAATAATTGAAAAATAAATTGTTACCTTGGTATTATGGTAATAAAATTGTTTGAAAAACCCCAAGGCCTGTTTACTTTTTTTCAAAAATTGACACTTAGATGTGGCAAATGTGTCAAATGAAGAAAATACTTCAATAGAACAGAAGGTACAGCGTCAGCAATTAGAAAAGAGTCTTAAAATTAAAATGTGAAAAGATTTAAAATGGACATGAGATATCAGGCAGGTAAATAGAGGGATAGTCTTCACAGGGGTATCGGTAAAAGAGTCAGCATGTGACAGTTTAACCCCAACAAGTACATGAATTATCCTTTTCCTGAAAGTAAAAGAAAAGGCAAGAGGACACAAGAGTAGCATCTGACATATGAACAAAAATGATAATAACATCTAAGGAATTCTGCTCCAGTAGCTTAACCTACATTTTAGAAATTACCACTCATTTAATAAAACCTCTAATTAATATTTGACTGATATTATTCATTGACAAAGCACCTCCTCCTATTAGAGCACAGGACCCTGTTGCTTACCCAGATTCTGGCCTTGGAGAAATTCTCTTCCTTCCCGCCAGAGCTCTTTTCCTTCCTCCAGCTGCAAAGTTATATAGGATTTGCTTATCTGGTACCCTGTTAGTGGAAACAGTACATGTGTTTTGAGTTCACTGTCAATAAATGTGCATTATCACCAACTGTAAGGCAGGCTATCAAGGAAGAATAAAAACAGTGAAGGTCAGCTCAGGCCACAAGACCTAGAACACAGAAAACTCCCCAGGATTTTTTTGACCCAACATGAGACTAGAAAATAAATCCAAATGAAAGGTCCATCAGGAAAAGGAAATTCAAAACAGTCAGGACCTATGAATGCTGAGTCCATGCCTAAGTTCCAAGACACAATGCAGAATACACAGTCTTTTCAGAAAGAGATTAATTAAACCTCTGCACAGTATGTTTATTATTATTCTCATGCAGAACAAAAAAAAATTTGATTTACAAAAATAATTGATGTTCTATACAGAAAAGATATTGCTATTGTTTTCACTAATTGGTCTCAGCCTAAGCATAGCGACTAAAGCAGAAGAGTTATTTAGAAAATATTTTTAATTTAATACATTGAAAAATATTCATTAAGTTCCTGGTCACGGTGTTCTGACTATTAGAGGGCGACTGTAGTACTACTCTGGAAGGAAAATGGCGTGAACCCGGGAGGCATGAGCCAAGATCACGCCACTGCACTCCAGCCTCCAGAGCGAGACTCTGTCAAGATTACATTCTAATTGAGACACTGAGTACCAAGGAAATCATGAAATCCTTGTCAAGATTACATTCTAATTGAAAAACTAAAAAAAAAAATAAAATAAAATAAAATAAAGATATTTCTTTCAGACAGATTTAGAGAGCTCAAACTTTTTCAGATAAGATCTGTGAGAGAATCAGAGAAGAGATTAGAGTTAGATATGGGGAAGCTGTTCCAACACTTATTGAATGAATGAGTCAATGTGTGTCTACATACATATGTGAATGTTGAGGGACTCACCGAGGGACACCAGGTGACTGTTGTTTTCCAGCATTACATCTCTGTACAGCTTTCTCTTGGATGTGTCCATCATGGCCCACTCTTCCTGGGTGAAGTCAATAGCTACATCTTCAAAAGTCACTTTCTTCTAAAACATCACAGACATTTTAGTTTAGACAGAGAATCCCTTTTAACGTCCAGAGGAGGAAGGCTGAGATGACATAGGTAGGAGCTGGGTATGCAGAACACTCAGTGTTTTAGGTTCCAGCCAGTTCATTCTCAATACTAAGCTGGTATCTGCCTTTCAGATTCACTCACAGAGACATACCCACTCTTAATCCATTAAACTTTACTATGAAGAAATATCACATGAGATGTGGCATAATATAGCCCAGATATTTTTCAGTAATGTGTTAATCACCTGTACATAACTGATTATAAAATTTTCGCTTGAACCTTCATAAATAAAACAAATTTACCATGAATTTCAAGTAAATTACAGATTTGTCACAAGGCAAATAACCATGATTTACTACTTTTTAAACATGACCGTGATTAAATAAATTATTTCTCTAGATAAACCACAGGTTTCTCACCAATCAAATGGTTAAAAGACCTATTATGTGCTTTGAATAATCTAACGAAGTAATAGAAAACATGTTTCCTATCTAGCAAATATTTATTAAATACATGTCATTGGTCCCTTATTCATTAAAAAGTTAGAAAGTAATGAACCAGACTCCAGCATTCTTCAGAACTGAACAAGTTTTACGCAGAATATAGGATTCAATTTATACATAGAGTCACTCTAATGTTATGTCAATTCAGGTGTTCATGACAAGGCTTGAAGACAGTCCAGCAGCACAAGACAAGACCGCTGAGGCTGCTACACTGAGGAAGTCTTAGTCTGATGATTCCTGTGATATGAAGCCTCCTGTTCTCAACTTTCTCTGGGCAATCCAAACATCAGTTATCACTGCCTCTCTTTTAACTTTACCTTGTCACTTGGCTTGTTCAAGGATAAAAAGGCCTCTTTACTGTTTTGTTTTTTTCTAACCAGCCCTTATAGAAGCATTTCCACAGAACCCTAAATTGTACTCTATCTACTATATTCCTTCTCCTGAGTGTGCAACCATAATTAAGTAATTGTATTTCTTATATGTTACTTTCAGTTACCAGAAGGCAAAAAGGTTAATTATCAAAAGGTAAAATGAATGGGGATAAGAATAATAATGACTTCTTTAGTTGTCCTTTTGCAAAGTTTTTAAAAGCACAAATATATTTTATCAAACTCTCCTTTTTCCTCAGCACTGTGCAGCTCTTGCCCAAGGCCTATCACACGGGATTTATTGAACTCAGCTGCTAGAACATCAGCCTCATTATTGGGCTGTGATCTTCTGCTCTTCACGCATCTCTATTGCCTGCATTCATCACAATCCTAAGTCTATTTCAGCCAACGGTACAGTTAATGGGTCAATTATTTCCCTATGAGGTTATAGGATGGATAGAAGAAAAAGAAATACATAAATGAGACCTCTCATGTCTTTTTTTGTAAATAGCCTGAATAGGGGCTGGAATAAAGTAGTGTAATATTAGAAATTATATTGATAATTTAGGAATCTTTGACACATGATACCCAACCTAGAGTCCTGAGAAAACTTAATTGGAGGCCAGATACCTGAAAGTCTCCTGATTGCATTTGGAACACCCAGGCTGGATGGATTTTGCATCATAAAAACAAACAAAAAAAAAGAATAAAAATGAAACACCCATGCAAACTGGAGAAAACTGCCCATTTGCCAGCAATATGGGTGTAATTTCAGTAGAAAGAGGCATCCCCCACTCACTAGTGAATGCATTGTCAAGAACTCAGTCTCTCTCTGTCTTCTTCTGGATTTCCACTTGCAGACACTTCAGGCACTAAGAAAAGCTGAGGTTGGAGAAAGAACACGTGAGACACCAGCCTTGTACACAATTTTCAGACCAACCTGTGATGAAAAGCCAGACCTTCACTGAAGTGTGACACCACCTGCACCACAGCCTGACCAACAGACACAAACACACACAGGCCTCTCCTCTTTTCCCATGGTCAAAATTAGGAAGCCTATGACGATGGTTTCTGACAAAGAAGGAACACAGATATCTTGTGAATGAGAACATCAAAAGCACTGAGTTTTGTATGTTAATTGACACAAGTCCAGATATTCAATTCCCTCACTGATTTTAAAACACAGGGATCCCTGACTCTGCCCACATGTGGAATATGATTTCTACCTGTAGATAAACACTGTGGGATTTCTCAGAATGTATTATCTCAGCTTTATGCCCTAGCAATGTTTCTCCAACACCAATCACAGCCTTCTGAAGCCTTACTCCACTTTTACTTTCTCTCAATTTCGACTTTTGTATTTCCCCTTGGAACTCGGAAATCAATCAAGTAAGAATCTGTTTTAGGGTCAAGTGCGGTTGCTCTCACCTGTAATTCCAGCACTTTGGGAGGCCAAGGCAGGTGGATCAGCTGAGGTTAGGAGTTTGAGACCAGCCTGGCCAAAATGGTGAAACCCCATTTCTACTAAAAATACACAAATTAGCTGGGCATGGTGGTGCTTGCCTGTAATCCCAGCTACTCAGGAGGCTGAAGCAGGAGAATTGCTTGAACCCAGGAGGCAATTACAGTGAGCCGAGATCCTAACCCTGCACTCCAGCCAGGGCGACAGAGCAAGACTCTGTATCACAAAAAAAAAAAAAAAAAAAAAAAAAAAAAAAAAAAAAAAATGTGTTTTATAATGGGGATAATCCATTCAGGAATTTATTTCACTTGGAGGGTCAACACTCGCATCCTGCTGATCTGGCCCTTAAAATCCCCTGCATCAGAAATTCACAGCAGTACCCTGGGTCATGGTGTTTCTGTCCTGTGTATACAGTCACAATCCTCTACGATGCTCAGAAAATACAAAATGACTTAGGGCTGAGAGAAATTTAGCAGCTCAGTCTGATATTTTACTAAGGTGGTATCTAAAATTCCTGCAATCATGGTTCATATTAGTCTTTGTTAGTTGCAATTTCTCTGATTATCATGATACATATTTGCTGAGAAATACTGATGTCCATGTGTATATTCATACATAGATATGTAGGTATATAGATGGGTATGTTTATATGAATGCATGTGTTTGAGATGGCAGAAAACATGCATGTATTATTTCCCTGCTAAAAATATAAAAATAATTAAATATATTTTATGTACAACTGATAATTATGTGTCATAAAAAATTAACTGACCCATTTGTACATGAAGTCCAGGAAAAATAAAAAGGGTAACTTTGTATTAATTGTGACATTGTGCTTACAGATATACATAAATTTCCTTATTTAACCCTTATAATAACCCTGCTGATTATAGTTTATTTACTAGTTTAATAAATGATCAACAAAGTTTGAAAAATATGACAAAATTACAAAATTAGAAAATGACACAGCAATACTTTTAATTATATTCTGCCTTGTCACTGCCTCTTCTTGCTTTTTTACAAAATTACTCCCCTAACCAAGGTTCTCTATGATTCTGGGGACTCCAGGATTTAGACCCCAGTTCCCAAACTTCACTGTGTCTATTTTTACTGCCACATTTTAATGCACATTTACAGACTTCAACAAGCACTTTTCAGTATCAACTTTTTTCTTATTCCTTGGACTATTTCCTACATCTGTTCATCAAGACTCCAGTAACATACGACTCCATCTGCCTGTCCCTTCCATGAATGTACCTGACAGTACATGTATTATGTTGTCTATAATTCAAGCAGAACAGATATTCCTTCAAAAAAATAAGGTATTAGAGAATGCCTACAAAGCTTCAGTGAAACCAGCTGTAACCCTTAATATTATTACCATGTAAACTCTTCCTCGAATATCAAAATAAGATTTGGACTTTAGAGAATATTTGTGTGAACTAAAAGTAATTTAAATGGTCATATACAGACTGTGCCAGGGACAAAAAAGGACAAATATTATAAGAAAATTAAAGTGCACTTATTTCCTAAAGGACTCTTGTGTGGAATCTATAAAAACTATTTCAAGATATAGAGATTAAATATATTTCAAAACACATACATACACAAGCAATCTTTAGGATAAATTTTTTAAAACTTATGTTATGGGTCTAAAATTTTCATTAATTCATGGAAAAAATGTATTGACAAACTTCTCACCAGAGCAGGAATAACAACTTACGTATTTGGTGACTGCAAGATGAGAGCCTGCACAGCTTAGTATCTCCCTCCAGATCTCTCTCTCTCTCTCTCCTTTTTTGTTTTTTGACAGAGTTTCGCTTTTGTTGCCCAGGCTGGAGTGCAATGGTGAAATCTCAGCTCACTGCCACCTCCACCTCCCAGGTTCAAGCTATTCTCCTGCCTCAGCCTTCCAAGTAGCTGGGATGACAGGCATGCGCCACCACGCTTGGCTAATTTTGTATTTTCAGTCGAGATGGGGTTTCTCCATTTTGGTCAGGCTGGTCTGGAACTCCTGACCTCAGGTGATCCACCCACCTCAGCCTCTCAAAGTGCTGGGATTACAGGCGTGAGCCACAGCGCCCGGCCCAGATCTCTTAAAAAGACATGAGGAAGGAGCCATTCTGCATCCTCAATATTACCTTAATATTTTAAGGACACCCATAACAATTAAGAGGCTGACTTGTGACTTCCTAGCCCTTTCAGGGCTATTTAGGCACACCTTAGTGAAGTATTAGGAATGCAGTATTAGGTCTCAAGTTCCTGGACACCAAAACCATGTTCTCCAACAGATCTTCAGTAAAAATAGCTGATGTCTATATTCTTTTGCCTGTCCTTTCCCTTCCTTTTAATTCAGAACTGCGGTCTCGAAAAGTGCTATTATTTAGTAGATTCTCTCAATTCTCAACACCAGCACTATACAGTGTTGAGTAACATCTCAGGTGCTAGGGAAACAGCAGCTGACATTCTAGCAATGCACAAATAGAAAAGCAAAGATCACCACAGAGTAAAAGAGAATAGATTTTTTAAAAGTATGAAACCAAAACGAATATATATCAGATTACACTATAAATGGAAAATCCTATTATCTTGACTGGATTGCAAGTCAAAACCTCTCATGGCTTCCAACATCCAATATATTCAAAGCAGTTCAGGAATGGTGAAAGTGGAATGGAATTTAAAATTATTCTAAGGTTGCATGTGTGAAAGCACCATGCCCTGAAACAAAATATTTATTTTTAAAGTGCATAATGAACACTGCATACAAAGTTTGTGTAACAAGAGAGAGAAAAAATCTCACATTTTAAAAAAAGGAATATGCAACATATTTACATATAATAAAATAAAATTAAACTAAAATAACAGCAATGGAAGACACAATCTGACCTCTGAAAATCAAGGGAGAAATCTCTTTTAAATAAACTTGGCACAATTTTTAAAGTAAGTTATGAAAAATAGTAATACCTGAATATAGTATGTAAAAGTACCAACACAATAAAGCTAAAACAATATCCGTGGAAAAATTATTTGCTGTATATTATTTTTAAAAAATGATCTAAGTACTTTCCTCAAGAAGGTAGATGAATGAAATTTTAAAATTGCCTGAGAAATTCTGTGAAAGGAAATGAATATAGAGAAGCAGAATATAATTTAACTATAAAGCACACAAATAGAATTTAAAAATAAGGCCGGGCACAGTGGCTCATACCTGTAATCCCAGCACTTTGGGAGGCGGAGGCAGGCGGATCACCTGAGGTCAGGAGTTTGAGACCAGCCTGACCAACATGGAGAAACCCCGTCTCTACTAAAAATAGAAAAAAAAAAAAAAAAAAAAAAAAAAAAAAAGGCGGGCGTGGTGGCACATGCCTGTAATCCCAGCTACTAGGGAGGCTTAGGCAGGAGAATCGCTTGAACCTGGGAGGTGGAGGTTGCAGTGAGCTGAGATCACGCCATTGCACTCCAGCCTGGGCAACAAGAGCAAAACTCTGTCTCAAAGAAATAAAAAAAAAAAAAAAAATAAAAAGTGGCAGCCAACATGCCCAACATGATTTTCTGTGATGAAAGAAATTCTCTGCATCTACATTATCCAATGCAGTAACTACCACACATATGTAGTTACAGAATTTCTAATTTGGCCACCAATTTGGCTATTACTACTAAAGATATGCCATTTAGTTATTTAATTATAATTAATTTACAGTTTATAGCCACATGTGACTAGTAGTTACTCTATTGGTCAATGCAGATCTAGAATCTTGGAGAAGGCAGTTAAAATAATGAGATATGGTCAAAACAAAAATGGAAAAGGCACACAAATAGTGAACACAGAATATGAGAATGTGAAGTAACAATTCACACAGTAAAATTTACTAATGAGATGCTGCCTTGATGGGACACATGTCTAATGATATTCAAGGCTTGTCTTGTTACAGGTAGAAGAGCAGGAGCAGGGCAGGAGAGGGCTCTTCCCCTACCCACTAGAAATGTCAGGTGATGGCCTGTTAATGATCACTTTGCCTCTCTAAAAACGATAATTAGGCAGCACCAGAGAGAGGCCATTTCATGGTGGTCTACACCTGTTAACATCAAAAATGTTAATTAAATGCAGACCCCAGGAAGAAGCAACTTCTTGGGCATGCATGTTAAGAGACAAAAATGGCAAAGTATAATCTTCCGGGGACACACTCCACTGGAAAAGGAAAGAAAGCCTCAGATGGACATGCATATAACTCCCTAAACACACCGTGCATGCTCAATTCCAAAGGGTAAGGAAAGCACTGTGCATGCCGGAAACTCTCCCTAAAGGAAGAATCATGGGAAAGAGGCAAGCCCATCCCAGGATCAAGGTTAAAGGCCCTTCTCTTTTCTCTCTTGGACCTTCAGGCATCCACTTGGGTCTCTTCCAAGAGAATTTTCCTTTCCTTTCTGTTCTAAAGCCTTTTTAAATAAACTTCCACTCCTGCTCTGAAACTTAGTCTCTTTTTCCGCTGTATGCCCCTCAGTCGAATTCTTTCTTCTGAGGAGGCAAGGACTGAAGTTGCTTATGGACCCATGCAGATATGCTGCCAGTAACTCGAATCTCTTCTACTGGTAACAGTATCATTGTAAGGGAATGAGGCCAGTTCACATCTCAGTGCTCGGAGAACTCACCAAAAATAAAAAGTTGGAGGATGCTGTGAACTTATCTACCTTCCAAGGCAAGTCCCACAAGCAAGCAGCAAGACTCTCCTCCCCCAAGGTCTTAAACTCTTCTGATGCTCCTTCTCTGGGAAAACGCATCCTCTGATTGGCTTCCCCTTATATAGGAAAAAACAATTAATAAACCTAATTAGCACTACATTCCAAGAGACATGCCCTGACTGCACAGATACTGAACCTAATCAAAACTTCATTCTGGAGACACACCCAGGTCAATTTGATTGGATTTTTGAGACAACTACTAAAAACCCCACATAAACTTGGAAACCAAAGAGTTAAGGCTATTTTGAAGGAAAAATAGGAAGATTCATTCCTTTTTTCATTCATAAGTACTTTTTTTTTTTTTTTTTTTTTTTGAGATGGAGTCTTGCTCTGTTGCCCAGGCTAGAGCGCAGTGGTACCATCTCGGCTCTCTGCAAGCTCCGCCTCCCGGGTTCACGCCATTCTCCTGCCTCAGCCTCCCAAGTAGCTGGGACTACAGGCGCCTGATACCACGTCCGGCTATTTTTTTGTATTTTTTTTTTAATAGAGACGGGTTTCACCCGTGTTAGCCGGGGTGATCTCCATCTCCTGACCTCGTGATCCGCCCACCTCGGCCTCCCAAAGTGCTGGGATTACAGGCGTGGGCCACCGCATCCGGCCTCATAAGTACTTTTGAGTGTATTGTATGTACTAGAAAGCATTCGCAGTCATGGGGTACAGCAAGAAACCAAGAAACCAGACAAACTAGAGTCTTATGGAGACTCTATATTCTAAAATTATTTGGAAGTAAACTGGACTTGAAAACAAATGGAAAGTGAATAGATATAAAAAGTTTCAATATTCATGATGATGTAAAAAAATAAAATATATTGCAGAAATGAAGTCAGGAAGTGTTAGGGGTCATATGGTACTTTTAAGGCCATTGGTATCCTCTGAAATTCAAGCAGGCTGAAGACATTTGCATAACTAAAAGGAAAGCAGATACTAATAGAAGACAGTGAAGAGCCTGAAAGGCATTTCAGAGACCTTGGCTGGTGGCAGCCCCTCCCTTCAAAGGTCTGGAGGCTTATAAGGGAAGACTGATTTTGTGGGCTGGGCCTAGGGCTGCACCACCCCAGGCAAGCGCAGGACAGTGCTCACAGCATTCTACCTCCCAACCCCTCCAGCTCCAGCCATGGCTAAGAAGGCCCCAAACACAGTTTGGATCACTGCTTTGAGGGTGCAAGCCATAAGCCTTGGCAATTTCCATGGGATATTAAACCTGCAGTTGCACAAAGTACAGGAGTGCGCTGCTGATAAAGACATACCCGAGACTGGGCAATTTACAAAAGAAAGAAGTTTAATTGGACTTACAGTTCCACATGGCTGGGGGGAGGCAGAAGGCGAAAGGCATGTCGTACATCACAGCAGGCAAGTGAGAGAATGAGAGCCAAGCAAAACTGGTTTCGCCTTATCAAACCATCAGAACTCATAAGACTTATTCACTACCACGAGAACGATATGGGAGAAACTGCCCCCATGATTCAATTATTTCCCACTGGGTCCCCCCACAACATGTGGGAATTGTGGGAGTACAATTTGAGGTGAGATTTGGGTGGGGACACAGAGCCAAACCATATCAGAAGCCTTCACCTGGATTTCAAAAGATGTATGGAAAAGCCTGTATGTCCAGTAGAAGCCTGCTGGGGTGGAGACCTCATGGCAAATGTCTACTACAGCAGTGCAGAGGGGGAGAATATGGGGTAGGAGCCCCCACAGAGTCCCCACTGGGGCACTGCCTAGTGGAGCTCTGAGAAGACGGCCACCATCCTCCAGACCCCAGAATGATAGATCCACTGACAGCTTGCACCCTGAGCCTGGAAAAGCTGCAGGCACTCAACGCTAGCCCTTGACAGCAGCCATGGGGACTGACCCTTGTATCCAAAAGAAAATAAATTGTTCTACCATAAAGACATGTGCACTCATATATTTATTATAGCATTATTTGCAATAGCAAAGACATGAATATTTCCTCTATCATTGGATAGAGAAAATATAATTATTTTCTCTATCATTGGATAGAGAAAATGTAGTATATGTACACCATGGAATACTATGCAACCATTTAAAAAAAAATATGTCCTTTGCACCAACATGGATGCAGCTAGAGGCCATTATTCTAAAATAATGCAGGAAGAAAAAACCAAATACCATATGTTCTTAGTTATAAGTAACAACAAAGCACTGATTGCACATGGATGTAAAGATGGGAACATGGATACTGGGGACTACAAGAAGGGGAAGGGAAGGTGGGGACCAAGACCTGAAAAACATATACACCATGAAATATGTTTTCTACCTGGGTTACAAGATCATTCATACTCCAAGCCTCAGCATCACACAATGTGCCAATGTAAAACCCTGCACATGCATTCACTGAATCTAAAATAAAAGTTGAAATTATTTTTAAATAGGCGAAGATCTGAAAAAACGTTTCCCAGAAGAAGAGATACAAATGGCCAACAAATATATGACAAAATTCTTACCATCTCTAATTGTCAGGGGGATGCAAATAAAAACCACCATGAAATGTCACCTGACACCTCTTAGAATAGCTGTTATCGAAAAGATGAGTAGCAAGTATTAGTGAGGATGTGGATAAAAGATAACCCTTGTATACTCGTGGCGGAAATACAAACTACTATGGCCATTTTGGATAATAGTATGAAGGTTTCTCAAAAAATTTTTAAATAAAACTACCTGCTGATGAGGCTGTTGAGATATAGGAACACTTTTACACTGTTGGTGGAATGTAAATTAGTTCAACCATTGTGGAAGACAGTATGGTGATTCCTCAAAGACCTAGAACCAGAAATATCACTTGATCCAGCAATCTCATTACTGTGTATATACCCAAAGGAATATAAATCATTCTGTTATAAAGATACATGCACACACATGTTCATTGCAGCACTAGTCACAACAGCAAAGACATGGAATCAACCCAAATGTCCATCAATGATAGACTGGATAAAGAAAATGTGGTACATATACACCATGAAATACTATGCAGCCATAAAAGGGAATGAGATCATGTCCTTTGCAGGGACATAGATGGAGCTGGAAGCCATTATCCTCAGCAAACTAACCCGGGAACAGAAAATCAAACACTGCATGTTCTCACTTACAAGTGGAAGCAGAACAATGAGAACACATGGATACTGAGAGGGGAACAACACACACTGGGGCCTGTTGGGAGGCAGGTGGAGGGAGAGTATCAGGATAAATGGGTAATACATATATGCATTGGAATATTATTCAGTGTTACATAATAATGAAACCCTGTCATTTATGACAACATGGGTAGACTTCGAGGGCATTACGTTATATGAAATAGGCCAGCCACAGAATGACAATTACTATATGATTTCACTTGCATTTGAAATCTAAAATAGACAAACTCACAAAAGCAGAGAGTAGAATGGTGGTTGCCAGGGGCTGTGGTGCAGGGGAAATGGGTAGATGTGGTTAGAGCACAAAGTTTCAGATATACCATATAAGTAAGTTCTGGAGGTCTCATTTACAGCACAGTGCTTATAGCTAAGAATACTGTATTGCATACTGAAAATTTGCTAAAAGGGTGGATTTTGTGTTCTTACCAAAATTTCTTACCAGTAATAATAATAATAATAATGATGGGGGGGACTTTGGGAGGTGAAGGATATGTTTATAATCTTAAGGGTAGTGGTGTTCATAATGTATACTTATCCCCAGACTCACTGAGATGCATACCTTAAACATGCACAGCTTTTTAAATGTAATCATAGCTCAACAAATTGGGTTAAAAAAAAAAGGGGGGTTGGTTAAAAAATGTAAAAGGAGGGGTAGATGTTCCCTTGTTTTTCTCTCTTGGCTATTTTCTTTCCTGCTGCCTGGAATTAAAAAATGATAGGTGGGCATTTAGCAGCCAAACTGGAGCCTCTTCTAAAGTACAGCAGAGCAGACAGCTGGAAGGGGCCTGCGTCCCTAATGAATTTGGCAAGCATCTGTACCAGCCATGATAGGTGTAACTATAGATTTAAGTGAGAAAGAAATAAACTTCTGCCTTGTTTAAGCCACTTTGTTCAGACATTAATTTCATATGCATATAGAGAATATATGCTCCTTACGAGTAGGAAAAATGTTTATGCCATATGGTTCATAATGGGTGTTCAGCAATGTAGGATGATGCTGATTATGATGACAATGGTGACAAACAGCATGAAATAATAAGGAATGAAAAAAAGTGGTTTGGGTTAATAGTTGTATATAGATACTTTATTTAAAGATTCTGCTGCTAATATCATTCAATGTATTTGTATGCCGGTGGGAGTTTTATTAGATGTAGACTAAGAAAGTTTACATTATTTAATGAAAAATACTAGATCAATTTTAAAAAACAGTAAAAATATCATGAGATGGAACTAAGCATCTATATTGCAAAGCAACTCTCCCAGTTGATTTTATGCATAGTAATGATTGAGAATCCCCTGATCTAGATCCAACAGATCTCAACCTTTATAGGTGCTATCAAGGAAGCACCTAAGGAAGACAATTTTCCTGACTCTATCCATACCTCCAGTTAGTAATAGATCTAGAGATCTAGAACCCAAATCCAGACCTCCTGCTTCCATGTGCAGTGGTCTTTCGCTGTTCTGTTTTGTTCCACTTGGTGAAGAGGATTTGAGAATAAATGGCCTCATGATTCAAATCCCTCCTCTGCTCTGAGGAATATAGCCTTGTCCTAGCAAGCAAGAAGCTCATACAGTAGTGGAAGAGGCAAATATACATTCACTAATCTAACATACAAGGCAGTAAGCACCGTAACATCAACAAAGCACTTTGGGGTTTCAGACCAGGAGCAAGTGGGGTGATTAATTCTTAGCAGGGCTAGTAAAGTCTGGGAAGTGTTCGCTAAAAAAATGTCTGATCATTAACGAAAGCAACTGGTTTCTCAACACAGTCTAACTTATTGTAACAATATAAATGGTTGTTTGTTCATAAACTTTCATCTTTTGCCAAAATGTTTGTAGCTTATGTTCCCATTTAACAAGGTTTTCTGGCCAAAACTGTGCACCCACATCAGTCCTCCCATAAAAGCAATTTTGCATGCATAGAACACCTCTATCTATGAATATCCCTAATGAGGTACAGAAAGGCTCTTCTTATCCAAACAGAGACATTCCACTGGTGCTAGAGAGCCACAGACGGAAGTTTTCTCTGCCTCCTGGAAATGAAGCCAAACTTTCTTCTTTCTTCAGCCATGAGGATTCCTGTCCTCCTCTTCACCATTTTCTTGTTTATGAGCCAAGTTCTACCAGGTAACAAAATAAACTTGGTAAGAATGGAGTGCCTAACACCTTGCAGGGATTCAGTACTTAAGAGAAATCACCATCATCTATGACCAGATAGGGGATCTCATAGGAAATCTGGAAGACACACCAGTCTCTGGCTCCCTGGTTAGGCCCAGTTCTGTCCAACCCACCTATACAGGCCCCACACACCCAGTGCCCACCAGGCTCCTGTCAGCCAGGAGGACCAGTGCTCATCCCCTGAAATATCCGTGGGAGCCTGCATCCCACAGGGACCCACATCTCGGGGTCAACCTCCATGGGGGCCTCTTGGTTGTGGTGGCAGGGGCGGGGGGGTAGTTGACCTCCAGCCCTCCCATCCTGGCCACTGTATTTTGTGGGGATCATTCAGTCCTGGGAGCTTCCTGGGGACCCCAGAAGGAAGAGAACAGGGTGGTCATGGCAGCCTCAGCCCCAGGCTCTGGGCCAGAAGTTGATGATAACGACCAATTGAGAGAGAGCAACCACTGAATTCAATCCTCTTACAGATACACGAGAAGTTGGCGAAAAACTGAATGTCGACCATTCTATGGTCATCCAGCATTTGAAGCCAATTGGAAAGCTGAAAAATCTTGATAAGTGGGTGCCTCATGAGCTGACCAAATATTTTAAAAATCATCCTTTGGAGTGTCATCTTTTCTTATTCTATGAAACAATGAAACCATTTCTTGATCAGATTGTGACATGCCATGAAAAGTGGATTTCATACAACTGCCAGCTCACTGGTTGGACTGAGAAGAAGCTCCAAACCACTTCCCAAAGTCAAACTTGTACCAAAAAAAGGTCATGGTCACTGTTTGGTGGTCAGCTGCCAGCCTTCTGGCAGTTTTTGAATCCACTACAGTTTTTGAATCCTGGTGAAATCATTACATCTGAGAAGTATGCCAAGTTAATCGATGAGATGCATGGAAAACTGCAGCACCTGGAGCTGGCACTGGTCAACATGAAGGGCCCAGTTCTCCACAACCCATGACCACATGTCATACAACCAGGGCTTCAAAAGTTGAATAAACTGGGCTATGAAGTTTTGTCTCATCTGCCATATTCATCTGACCTCTCGCCAACCAACTACCACTTCTTTAAGCATCTTGACAACTTTTTGCAGGGAAAACACTTACACAACCAGCAGGATGAAGAAAATGCTTTCCAAGAGTTCATCGAACCCTGAAAGCACGGAATAAACAAGTTTATTTCTCATTGGCAAAAATGTGTTCAATGTAATGGTTTCTTTTTTTTTTTTTTTACCGAGTCTCACTCTGTCACCCAGGCCAGAGTGCAAAGGTGCAATCTCGGCTCACTGCAACCTCTGCCTCCTGGGTTCAAGAGATTCTCCTGCCTCAGCCTCTTGAGTAGCTGGGATTACAGGCACATGCCACCACACCCGGCTACTTTTTGTATTTTTAGTAGAGACGGGATTTCACCACGTTGGTCAGGCTGGTCTCAAACTCCTGACCTCCTGATTCACCCGCCTCAGCCTCCCAAAGTGCTGGGATTACAGGCGTGAGCCACTGTGCCCAGTCCATTGTAATGGGTTCTATTTTGATTAATAAAGATGTGTTGCAGCCTAATTATAAAAATTTAAAATTCACGGTCCAAAACCACAATTACTTTGGCACCAACCTAATAATAGAAGAATTAAAAGAGGCCTTTATATTAGAGAGCCCATGGATGATAAAATAATAAAGAATATTACAATCTCCATAACCCACAAACTTGGTAACTTAGACCAACTGGATGAATTAAAAGACACAATCTATTAATACTAAAACATAGGAGAAATAGGTAATCTAAATATATTGATATCTATTTTAAAAATGGAATCAATACCTAATAACCTTACAGAAAACCTATATATTCCAAAAATCTGACATTCTGTCATGTTATTCTAACTGGTGGGATTCGGGGATTTCCATTTTGATAAGAACATAGGTGAGTCGCACACACTTACTTTTAGTGCTCATTGGTCAGGAAACCTATGTCCACTATAGGATACTGCAGAGCGATGCGTTTTGGAGAATTTAGGCAAGATAATATGATTTTCAGAGTTAAAGGAAGACAACCTGTTTTATGTACAGTAATTCCTCATAATATCACAGGGGATACCATATTTAAACTTTGGGGTATCCCCAGGTATAATTCTTATTTGAGCCACATGTGAATTTCAGACACGGAGGCTGCCCAACTTTGGTGGCTTTCAACAGATGTGGAAGTTAATTCACAACCTACTTTGTGGAGGCATAAAATTCAATGAGCACTCATTTAGCATTTTATTTTAAATATTATTTTTTTTAAACTTTGCATTTTTTCCAATTAGGTGAAATTTTAAACCTGTTTCAGTTCTTATCCACTTTTTTTTTTTTTTTTTTTTTTTTTTCCCTGAGACGGAGTCTTGCCCTGTCACCCAGGCTGGAGTGCAGTGGCATGGTCTTGACTCACTTCAACCTCCGCCTCCCAGGTTCAAGCAATTCTCCTGCCTCAGCCTCCCAAGTAGCTGGGATTACAGGTGCCCACCACCATGCCCGGCTAATTTTTGTATTTTTAGTAGAGATGTGGCTTCCCCATGTTGGTCAGGCTGGTCTTGAACCCCTGATCTTGTGATCTGCCCACCTCGGCCTCCCAGAGTGCTCGGATTACAGGCCTGAGCCACCGTGCCTGGCCTCTCCACTCTTTTTAGGCAGAGGGGAGTAAGGTTTGCTTTAAGTTAGGAGGGACTCCCGTGTACCCAACCCATTTGTGTAAATTTCTTCCTTCAGAGTTCTTCAAATCAGCATCACCATTGTTAAAGGCCTCCCACATGGTAATAATTGTGCTACAGGGTTTTACGAACATGAAGTTTATGTTTGGCTGAATTAACCTCCTTGCTGTGGCACAAGGGGGGCATAGGTGTTTTCACCAATTATGAAGCGGGTTCACTGTGCAATGGCTACCAACTTTTCTGAGTACAATGAGACCAAACACATTCATACATAAATTCCATGAAGTGAATTTATTACTTACAAATAGCAAACAAAAGACAACAGAAGTCTAGGATTCAATATGAACCGCTACCACAAGATCAGGAAGGCTACCCAGAGCAGATGGATGGAGTTTTGACTGTAAATGCTTCACTTGCACTACAACTGAGGGACCCCAGAAAGCAGCCCACCTTGGGTTTTCTCCCATGATGTGGTTTGCTGGACACAAGCGTTAAAGGCCATTCTGTTTTGAGCAGGGACTATAACAGAGCCTGGGCTGTTCTGACCAATGTCACCTGATTATCAGGATATTGCTTCCCAGCATATCATACAGTTATCTTGAGAACTACAGTAAGAAAGGGAGGAAAATGGCCCTGCACCCTTAAAACTGAAGGATCAGGATATTTGTTGTGACAGAAGCACAGACAGTAGCGACAGAGTGTTCTTGTGAGCCATCTACTAGTTCTCTTGACCGGAGCATGGCACCTAACTGTCTTTCTCTTTCCTTTCAATGGAAACTGTTTCAGAATATTTTGAATATTTTGAGTTTCTACATCTACAGAGTTGAGGCACATGATCACTGGCAGTGTAGACTCTCTGCATGGTTACAGGAAAGAGTTCAGGAGCCCATCAAGTCACATTGGAGGAGACCACCTAATCCTCCAGAGACTGTCACTTCATCTTCCTGGGGTTAGCTCCACACGCAGTAAGGCCATTATGTCTAAGGCCGGCAAGACTTGCAGTCCGAAGATTCGACTTTTGACATGCTGATAAGCAGCAGTGATAAGAAAAGCCCACACACACACACTAGCTAGGAAATTTTTCAATGCAAGCAACTGCTGAGACTCTTCATATATCCTTTCATAGGGGCTAATATCAAACTCTTTCTTCCCATTTTCTTTACTCATCAGTGCCTGAACCATGAGGAACCATAGATGTACACCTCATCAGGAGGGTGTAGGGGACAGCGGCAAGGGGAGCAGCAGCACAAGAAACAAACAAGGCCACTACTTCTGCCACTACATAATAACTATTAATTGTTTGGAGTGTGGACAATAATTAATAATGTTCACATGGCTGCCCTAAGCATACAGAGATGGTGACCAGAGTAGATGCAGGGACTACAGAGATACAGCCTGATCCTTGCTAATTAGGACTTAAGTGTTGGCTTAAAATGTGCTGCGCTTTTGTGCTTCTTAATAAATAAGCAGGGCCTCAAAACTGCCTGCTAAGCACAGGCCAAATGTCATGCTGGGGTGCAATGAAACATTCATGTCTAGGAGATGAGAGCATTTTAGTGTGGGAGAAGATGAAAACACCTGAAGACCACAGAACGCTGTGCAGACCAAAGGGAAGGCCCATCATCAGCTCACGGTTCTGACTCAGGTGACTGCTGATGTGTTACGGAACCGTCAGCCGACAGCAGGTAGGTCAAGTTGAGCAGGTGTCCTGCATGAGGGCTGGTCCATTCCATTTGTGTTGCCAATTATTTCAATAGCATCTCATGCACCCCACTGGTGAGGAAGGAATGAGCACCCTACGTTTACTGGCACCGTTAAACACATAACATCTATTACTAAACAGAAAAAAAGCAGACATCAGTTATTAATTACATATAGGAGGATGGTGTAAGCTCCCACAGGCCCAAACAGGGATTAACTTGGGAGCAGAGAGTGGTATAGCAGTGGTATAGCATTAAAAAGTGAGGATGTTCCTTTTTTTTTTTTTTTTTTTTTTGGGACAGAATCTCTCTCTGTCACCCTTGCTGGAGTGCAGTGGTGTGATCTCAGCTCACTGCAAGCTCCGTCTCCGGGGTTCACAACATTCTCCTGCCTCAGCCTCTCTAGAAGCTGGGACTACAGGCACCCACCACCACACACACATTTTTTGTATTTTTAGTAGAGACGGGGTTTCACCGTGTTAGCCAGGATGGTCTCGATCTCCCGACCTCATGATTCACCGGCCTCGGCCTCCCTAAGTGCTGGGATTACAGGCGTGATCCACTGCACCCGGCCGAGGATGTTCCTTTGTTCCTACAGGAGTATGTGATTGGTTTGTCTGTTGGCTGGTAGGGAACTGAATCATGTGACACTGACTGGTAAGACTGTAATACTCTAAAAAACAATATATAAACTATCATATCATAATGGTGCAATACTATCTACTACAATGAGAAAGGCATCGATGAAAAGCCCAACGCTATCATATGTGACTGAGAGATTGAATGCTTCCTCCCTCAGATTGGTTACAACATGTTGTCCTATCACAGTCCTCTCTCCTTCATTCAAAGTGAATGATCCAAATAATAGACAGAAATAATAAAGAATAAAGGGCAACACATGCAAAGAACTCACGAGATGATACTCTATGGTAAAATTTATGTACTTAGGAATTAATACTAACTCATTATTAGCAAAAAATAAACATCTTTACATCAAGAGTAGTTTTTTTTCCTTTAATAAAGAAAGGTGGAATGTGTGTATAATGAACAAGGGATAATCAAAATTTGCCAAATGAGGCTAGTAAGACAATCCCAACAATTCACAATCATTATTCACTGGTCCATTAATCACAGGGACAATACATACAAATGATGTCTGTAAAGCACTTACCAAATGACCGGGTGCAGCCTAGGGTGAAATCCTCATGTCTGTAATCCCTGTAGTCCCAGCTACTCGGGAGGGGAGGCACTGAGGTGGGCAAGCCGATCATGAGGGGCAACAGGAGTTCATCTCAGACCAGCCAACCATAGCCAACATGGTGAAAATTCTATCAACAAAAAATTGTCTCTACTAAAAAAGTACTACTACAAAGAACAGAACTCTCAGGTTTCCCTGGGTGAATACTCAAAGTGGAGCCACTGATAAAAACAATATACTTGTAACTTGTGTAACATTTCATACATGTGCAGTCCCAGCTACTTACAGGGGGCTGAGGCAGGAGAAATCACTTAAACCCAGGAGGCGGAGTTGCAGCAGTGAGCCTTGAGATTGCACCACTTCTGGACATCCACCTGGAACAACACAGTTACCAGATTCAAAAGGCTTTTCTCCATCTCAAAAAAAAAAAAAAATGAAACCACATTTCCTAAAAAAAAAATGTCTTAAAAATGGGAAACCACATTTCTTACATTCAAGAAAAAATTTATTTTTTAACTCACTGTCACCATCTGGAGTGCAGTGGCACATTCGGCTCAAATCCGAATAACAAAAATTACAAACATTTACCCAAATTTTTGTATTTTAAAGAGCTTTCAATATGGCCATTATCTATGATCCGCATCACAGGGCTTTCCCCCCCCCCTATGTCCTTGAAAAAGAACTAAATGTGCTGCCAGTTAAAAGAGCATTTACAAACTCTCACCTCAAGGTTTTTTATTTTTTCCCTGCAAAACAAGGTGAATTGCTCAAGCAATACTCCTCCCAAAGTGCTGGGAAGAATGAGCCACTGATAAAAAACGAATATACTTGTAACTTGTTTTCTCCAGTAACATTTGGTCACATTGTTTACATTTTTTCTCTCCAGTTGAGTACTTCATGGTTACAAAGCACTGCCACATTGTTTACATTCATAGGGTCTCTCTCCAGTAATGCTTCCATGGTTACGAAGGGAAGTTGAAGGCTTTAATTTGCATCAGGCTTTCCAAATTAGAAAAGCTTCACTTATAGAACTTCTTTCCTGTGGGAGTTTTCTTTCACATGACTTTTCAAGTAAATGAAAACAAAACTGAAAATATTCTTGCAGTTTCTAAAACTATTAGAGTTTTAATCCTGTGTACGTTCTTGTATTATCAAGGTCCAAGGAAAACATTGTTCACATTTATTGTTTGCATTTTTTTTATTAAGGAGGGAATGATGTACAAAGACTTTTCCACAAACACTTTTTCACATTGTTTTAATCCAGTAGAAATGTTCTCATTCAGAAAGATTTGGAATTTGGTGACACTTGTCCATACTGTCTAAACACAGTACCACATGATTTTCTGTGAAAAAAACAAGCACATTATTGGTTGGTTGGTTTAATAACAATTTCTACTTACTAATAGGTCTTGGCTTACACTGCTTTCAATAAAAAAATGCATTGTTTATTATTATTATTATTATTATTGCCATGATTGAATTATTTGAAAGTAAATGGGTTACTGAAAAAAACACAGCTACCACTGCATGGCTATGAAATTAGTTTTAGTAACATATACACAATTTTGTAGTGCTATTTTCAAGTAAACTGTTTTCCAAACACTGACTGCTACCTTGAAACGTTACATTTTCTAAAAAAAAAAAATTTCAAGTGACTCTATTTGTTTTGATTGCTTGTTTTTAAGTTCATGACAAGCTAAGATTCCTTCAGAGGACTTTATTTCCTCTTCTCAGTGCAAATTATCTTATATCTTTCCCAGGTTTTTCAAAGTGATCTTCAATATTCTGGTCTTTCCATTTGTTTCCTAAAATGCAGACCCACAAAATTATCATGAATTATTACAAACTACAGAAACATTACTAGATTTATGTTCATTGTACACAGTGCCCATGCCTGATTTCTTCACCAAATCATTCCCTTGCCACATTCCAAATCACAAATAGCACTGATGATAGGGAAATACTTCTGTAATTAAGTGAAATGTGTTGTCATTCTTACCTACAGAAGCCAGGTTCCTGCAGGTTTCCTGCATCACTTCTCTGTAGAGATTCTTCTGAGAAGAATCTAACAAAGCCCATTCCTCCTGGGTAAAGTTCACAGCCACATCCTCAAAAGCCATGGAGTCCTAGAACATTCCACACATGTGGATAGAAGGACGGGTGAGACTGACAGCACTGGGAATCTATACTCAATCCATAAGCTGTTTACATGATTCTAAAATTTCCAAGCATTTATTCTATGACTTGATTGTCACAACTCTTACTCTGTTCACACATACTCCCTCCCACACACACAGTACTAATGCTGGAGAATTGAACTATTCAAAAAGGCAACAGCAAAGTAGAAACACCCATCTCATTAGAGAATCCAGGGAGTAAGATGTGCTGCTAGGAGTTACCTTTTAACTTCACTTTGTACATTTCTAGTATCTGTCATAATAAAGTCCTACCTGATGTGCATAAGGGAGTTAATATTATCAGTCCTGAGACTACTTATTCTTAAAAATGCCTGCTCACAAAGTTCCATCTTTGTTTGTATTAGTAACTTACATTTTGAAAGGGATTCCACCAACCCAAGTAATAAGAATGACTCACTGCATCTAAATGGCTTATGCAATATATTTGCCAAAACTTTTTCTGCCGAAGGTCTATTATTTTCACTGCAGTGGTGCTTAGGGAACCAGACACCAAAACACAGTCTGAACACTAAGTGTTCAATGAGTTTCCCTGGTAGACAATATTTTACATGTGCTGTCACTTATTAACTGGGGAGTTGAGCCCATTCCATGTGATTATACCAAGAGAGAGTAGGCTTATTAAATTTAATTGAGTAGTAAATAAAACCAATAATTGATATTTGACAATATTAATACAATAATTTTTCAAATTTCTATTGCACAATGTCAAGGTAGAAAGGAATAAGAGGAAATACGACACCTGTTTTTAAAAAAGGACATTAATGTCACCACTTCCAGATGCTATTCCTATGAAATCACATAAATTCCCAAATCAGGTTTTTTTTTTTAGGCAGGAAAAAAAAACTTTTTTGCATGCGTAAAAAATGACAAATGTCTAATGCTTTTTTTCATCTAAAAAAAAGAGTGATGGCTTGTCTAACATACTTCTAAGATTTTCAAACGAAAATACTCAGGACAGCACAGTATTAGCAGAGAGATGAGCAAGCAGACCAATGGGAAGAAAAGTCTTAATGACCCAGCATTTATATGGAAAGTTGATGAATGATAGAGTAGGCACTGTAGAATAGAAAAAGAAATCACATGCACTTTAAAAAATGAATATGAGCAAACCAGGCTGGCATCTCTACTTGGGAAAATGCATTGCATTCTTCTCTATTCCATGATCCATAATCAACTTATTATATATTCAAATATGAAAGATAAAACCAGAACACTTTCAGAAGTCACAGGAAGATTTTTTTTTTTTTTTTTTTTTTTTTTTTAGGCAGAATTTCTTTTATGTAAGAAAACAGTGATAAAAAACAGGAACAGACAAACTCAAACATATTAAAAAATTTAGGGAATAAAAAGAAAATAGAGTGGGCAGGGCATGGTGGCTGGCACGCCTGTAATCCCAGCACCTTGGGAGGATGAGGGGATCACCTGATGATCAGGAGGTTGAGACCAGCCAGCCAACCAACATGGCAAAACCCCGCCTTTTTGCTGTTTGTTTGTTTTTTTGTTTTTTGAGACGGAGTCTTGCATTGTCGCTTGGGCTGGGGTGCAGTGGCAAGATCTTGGCTCACTGCAACCTCCACCTCCCGGGTTCAAGCAATTCTCTTGCCTCAGCCTCCCGAGTAGCTGGGATTACAGGTGCCTGCCACCAGGCTCAGCTAATTTTTTTTTTTTATTTTTTTAGTAGAGACAGGGTTTTTCATGTTGGCCAGGCTGCTCTGGAACTCCTGACCTCGTGATCCGCCCACCTTGGCCTCCCAAAGTGCTGGGATTACAGGCCTGAGCCACCGTGCCAGGCCTAAAACCCCGTGTTTACTAAAAATACAAAAATTAGCTGGGTGTGGTGGTGGTGGGTGCCTATAATCCCAGTAACTCGGGAGGCTGACACAGGAGAATCACTTGAACCCGGGAGGCAGAGGTTGCAGTAAGCAGAGATGGTGCCACTGCACTCCAGCCGGGCTACAGAGCAAGACAGTGTCTCCAAAAAAAAAAAAAAAAAAAAAAAAAAAAAAAAAAAAAAAAAAAAAAAAAGATATCCAGATAAGAGGACACAGATGTGTCCACTGTCATAAATTCTTCACCATGCTACAAGAGGGGAACTGACATTTTGGTGAATCTTTGTAAATCATCAATTTATCTATCACACTTTTATTTCACCAGTAGCATTGACAAAGCTAAGTCCTACAATTCCATTTGAAATTACCCTTGAAAAGAACAGACCTTTAAAACTTACTACACTCACTCTGGGGAAGAAATAAATATGAACTTTTAGCAAATAAAATACGTCATTTTACCTTGCTACTTTGGAAATAGTACCTTTATCTTTCAAGCTGTACTGACAACATGTATCTTACAGTCAATGAAAAACTGAAACTCAAATAAGCGGACAAGCCTTATCAAGGTAACAAACTCAGGGAGAGGCAGTGCTGACTCCAACACAGACCTTTCTAAGTGTCACGGCAGGCCATTCTATCCCTCGGGACACCCATCCTGTTCAGTAAAGTCCTCAGTGACCACCTAGGAGGCACTGGCACTGCTCTTTGTCCTCCTGTGTGCCTTCAGTGCATTTTCATATTCAGGTTCTTGCACATCCTCTCTGGGGTGGGTTTTTTTCCTTGTCCTTTGGGACAGTTTTTCTCTCTTCACAATCTGAGACAATCTAGAGAGCATCATCTAGAGAGCAGAAATCATTTCTGCCTTTTCCTCTCAATATCAGCATCCCATTGGCAGACCGTCAATGTGTCTCCGAGGAATAAAAGCTCCGGCTGGAGGAACAGTTTTAATGACCTAGCTTTAATGACATTACGTTGTATTGTCCATTCATTTTAATGTCCTAAAATTTTAATAACCCTAAGGGGTCACCATTTTAGATGAAACTATACCAGGAGATTCCTCTAAGGCCAAGAGCATCCAGCTCCAGCTCCCCCTGAGAGACTCTACCCCCTACCTCAGGCTGTCCTTGGGGATGAGATGACCCCGGGGCTGATACTCACTAGACCCTCCAATAGACATGGCCACAGTGGGTATCCTGGGTCATCCCCAGACAGTTCTAAAATGCCAGGACTAGGAAAAGACAGGAGGGTGGCTGAGGACACAACACCCTGTAAAGTTTTCACGGGGGGACCTCAACCTAAAGACATTTTGGTAATATGTACACTTAGGAAAGATGAAAAGAAGAGAGGCACAAAGATTTTCTTTTTATAGTAGTGTCAGATGATTTATTCTCCGCTTTCCTCTCATGTAAAATGTTTGGAAACAGAAAAATATTTTGGCCAAGGTGGCTCACGCATGTATTCCCAGCGCTTTAGGAGGCCGAGGTGGGCGATCAGTTAAGGTCAGGAGTTCAAAACCAACCTAACCAACATGGCAAAACCCTGTCTCTACTAAAAATACAAAAAAAAGCTGGAACGGTGGTGGTGGGCGCTTATAAGCCCAGCTACTTGGGAGGCTGAGGCAGGAGAATCGCTTGAACCCGGGAGTCAGAGGTTGCAGTGAGCTGAGACTGCGCCATTGCACTCCAGCCTGGCGACAGGGCGAGACTCCGTCTCAACAACAACAAAAAAAAAAAATAAAATAAAATATATATATATATATATATATATTTAAAATTATAAACATTACTATAGTATTATTTGAAGTCATGGGACTGACTGTAGGTAGAAACAAGAGAAGGCAAGGAAAGTTTTTATATTTATATTTATATATAATTATATAAAATTAATATACATAATTATAATATATAAATATATCATATAGGCTGGGCACAGTGGCTTACACCTGTAATCCCAGCAATTTGGGAGGCCGAGGTGGGCAGATCACCTGAGGTCAGGAGTTCGAGACTAGCCTGACCAACATGGAGAAATCCCATCTCTACTAAAGATACAAAAATTAGCCAGGCGTGGTGGTGCGTGTCTGTAATCCCAGCTACTCAGGAGACTGAAGCAGGAAAATCACTTGAACCCAGGAGGTGGAGGTTGCGGTGAGCCCAGATTGTGTCATTGCACTCCAGCCTGGGTGACAAGGGTTAAACTCCATCTCAAAATAAATAAATAAATAAATAAAACAAGAAATATATATTTATATCTAAATATATATATATATATACATAAATGTATATATATATATATACATTTATTATTAAATTTATTAATATATGAAATATATTTATTTCTGAGACAGGGTCTGGCTCTGTCACCCAGGCTGGAGTGCAGTGGCACTATCATAGCTCATTGGAGCCTTGAACAGATGGCTCAAGCGATCCTCCCACCTCAGCCTCCTGAGTGGCTAGGATTGCATGCACACACACCATGCCTAGCTAATTTTAAAAATTTTTTTGTGAGACAGGGTCTTCCTTTTTTGCCTAAGCTGGTCTTGAACTCCTGGGCTCAAGTGATCTTCCTGCCTCAGGCTTCCAATGTGTTAGACGTGGGCCACTGCATCTGGTCTAATGCATTTTTTAATTTGCGAGTTTATATTATTTGATATTTTTAAGTACTGAATGTGTTGAACAATCAACTTGCAGAATTCCTGAACAATGGACGGTCAGCTCTCATGTCCTGGTTCAAATCGCCCCAGCACACCACGGCTAGAAACCTTTCAGCCAACTTCCACTTATGTCTCCCGGGGCAGGACAATGTCACTTGGCCAATCCCCACTAAGAGGGACTCTGGAAAGGCAAGAAACTATTCTGTTCTCTATAATGGAACCTGACCAGGGAGAAGGCAGCTGGGAGGGCCAGCTGGGCCCTCCAACCAGCAGCGTCCACCATCGACCAACTGCCCTAGAACTACACCGTGCTGGGCATTTGGGGCACTGTTATGAGCAAGAGTTTCCATTTTTCTTCTCATGGGACCTTCATGCTAGTGGCAAGAGACAATTTTTTTTTTTTTTTTTTTTTTTTTTTTTTTTTTTTTGAGACAGAGTTTTGTTCTTGTCACTCAGGCTGGAGTGCAATGGTGTCATCTCGGCTCACTGCAACCTCTGCCTCCTGGATTCAAGCAATTCTCCTGCCTCAGCCTTCAGAGTAGCTGGGATTACAGGATTGCACCACCACATCTAGCTAATTTTTGTATTTTTAGTAGAGATGGGGTTTCACCATGTTGGCCAGGCTGGTCTGGAACTCCTGAGCCACTGCACCCAGTCAAGAGGGAGATTTTAAATCAATAAGTAGAATTGTGATGAATGCCAGAAAGAAGAATGTGTGTGATGGGGAGGGGACCTAAGTTATTGTCTCATATTTTAACACTTTCATAGGCAATAACTAAAAACTGTAGAAGCTTAAAACAACACACACCTTTAAGCCAATTTTGGCAAGCTAGGAGTTGAGCACATTTTAGCGGGTCCTGTGCTTGGGATCTCATGCTAAGCAGCTGGGCTGCATCCTCATCTGAGGCTCCACCAGGGCAGAATCCATTTCCAGGTCCGCTGAGGTTACTGGCAGAATTCATTTCCTCAGACCCGCTTGGCAAGGGCCCAGCTTTTTGCTTCCTTGCCTACGGGGCCCCTCCAAAGGTCTTTTCTCAGCACAGCATCTCCCTCCTGGCAGCGCCTGCAGGTGGAACATTTCTCTCTAGTGTGCGAAGGTGATGCACTGTGACAGTGACATCCCATTGCTTTTGCCAGGCTCTATGGGTTAGAAGCCAGTCACCGGTTTTGCTCGTACCCAAGGTCAGGAAGACTATGCAAGGGCATAGGTCATTGGGGGGTCAGTCACTTTAGGGTGTGGCTGCCACCACAGAACTTGGTGAGAATTTAAGGGTTGGTAGGAGCTGGCCAGGTACAGGGGTGTGGGTGTGTCAGGCAGGGGTGAGGGCATGGAGGGGGATGCAGAGGCCTGCACCCTGGAATGTCCTTTCACTCCCTGAGGTTTTGTTCTCCTGATCCCTGAGTACATCCCAGAACACGGTGGGGCCCTAGCAGGGGAGAGGTAGGGAAGCCTGTGTTGTTCATCTGGGGACCTTGTTAGGCAAATCAGATTAGGGGCCAGGCTTTCAGTGGTGGGTGCGAGCGTGGGAGTGATGAGTGTGCAGGTGTGTGTGGGAAGAGCGATGGGGATGGGGTCAGCCCCAGCCACCATGAAGACCTTAACCGTGCATCCACCCATCCCAGCAGCGCCCCTGAGTGAATGCCTTCAGGGTGCAGGTCCTGTTTTGCACATGGAAGTGAATCAGAGTGGGACACTGCCTTGCCTTAGAGAGGTCACACTTCTTCTTCTTCTTCTTCTTCTTCTTCTTTTTTTTTTTTTTTTTTATTTTGCAACAGAGTCTCACTCTGTTGCCCAGCCTGGAATGCAGTGGTGTGATGTGGCTCACTGCCACCTCTGCCTCCCAGGTTCAAGCAATTTTCCTGCCTCAGCCTCCTGGGTAGGGTAGCTGGGATGATAGGCACGCATTACCATGCCTGGCTAATTGTTGTATTTTAGTTTCACCATATTGACCAGGCTGGTCCCAGTCTCCTGGCCTCAAGCGATCTGCCCGCCTCAGCCTCCCAAAGTGCTGTGACTACAGGCGTAAGCCACCACACCGGGCGAGAGGTCACACTTCATGCCAAGTGGGTGGCAGCGACTCAGACAGCACCCCAGCTGGCGCTGGGAGTGAGGGGTGCTCAGCGTCCTAGGAAGGCAGAGGGCTGCATGAGAGGTTCGGGGAGGAAGGACTGGAGGAGGATTTGAGATTTTCACCTGAGCAGCTGGGTGGATGGAGGGGCTGTTTACAGAGAATCACAAGAATGTGGATGAGCAGGTTAGGGCACTAATAAACCACTCTGTTTTGGCCGCGGAAAATTTGAGATGCTTCCCTGTGTCCAGCTGGGGCTTTGGGAAAGGTCAGGGCTGGGCATCTGACTGGGATGGATGTCTCTGGCAGGCAGCAGAGCATGTGGATGGTTTGTGAAGCCCGGAAGGGCATGAGATTTTCCTGTGTGCAGTGCCCACTGCAAATGGAAGGGCATTTGGCCTGAGCCCAGACAGACATATACAAGTTGGGCAGAGAAGGGGGTGGGTCCCCGGAGAGGAGCAGCTATGGAAGTACAGGAAAACCAAGGGTGTGGGGGCACATGAAGCAGGAAGCTCAAATAAGATGAGGAAAGAGGTTTTAAAGACGATCAGGGCTGGGGACAGTGGTTCATGCCTGTAATCCCAACACTTTGGGAGGCTGAGACGAGAGGATAGCTTGAGGCCAGGAGTTTGAGACCAGCCTGGGCAACATAGGGAGACCCCATTTCTATAAATAAATAAATTCCATTGGTACTTGGCATTTCAGGCGGGGAACAGCAAACACATGAAAGCTCTGAGGCAGGAAAGGGAAGTGATTAGTGCTCGCTCCTGGTTCCTTTATCAGACCTTAAAGAGATGCAGAGACATTTCAGGTACTCCTTGGCCGAGCTCCTTCAGGGAAGGCCTAAGTTCGCTTCTACTTCCCATCTATTAATTTTTTTTTTTTTTTTTTTTTTTTTTTGGAGACAGAGTCTCACTCTGTCGCCCAGGCTGGAGCGCATGCAGTGGCACCATCTCAGCTCACTGCAACCTCCACCTCCCGGGTTCAAACGATTCTCCTGCCTCAGCCTTCCCAGTAGCTGGGACCACAGGTACGCGCCACCACGATCGGCTAAGTTTTTGTATTTTTAGCAGAGATGGGGTTTCATCTTGTTGGCCAGGCTGGTTTCGAACTCCTGGCCTCAAGTGATCCACCTGCCTCGGCCCCACAAAGTGCTGGGATTACAGGCGGGAGCCACCGCGCCCGGCCCTACTTCACTCCTAACGCCCACCATACGTGCTTCCAAATGTTTGCTGAATGAGAACAAGTGAACGAGTGAATGGGAATGGGACTACGTGACTTCGGGCAGCAGGCAATCCTATTCCTTGGACCTCAGTTTCACTTTTTGTAAAGCAAGCCTGTCTCTCGCTCTCTGCCCTAAAAGCCTGAGTTCTGGGCTTGAGATGAGCGCGTCCTGTAGAGCAGACTGCAGGTGGACGTTGAGCTGGGTCTTCTAGGGGGCCAGGATCCGGCCAGCTCTTGGGTCCGGTCCTCCCGCGGGACCCCGCACGCCCAGTCCCAGCGCCGCCCCGCCCAACCTCCATTTGTTCCCCCAGGCCCCGCCCTCTCCGCGCGGCTCGCTCCCCATTGGCCGGGGGGGGGGCCCTGGGCGCCCGGCTCCGCTGGGGGCGGGGCCGGGGGGGGCGGGCGGCGGGCGGGGGCGTGTGCACCTGCACGGTGTGTGTTCCTGCCGCAGCCCCGCGCCAGCTGCAGCTCCTTGATCCGAGCCGGATCCTGAGCGGGGAACACGGGCTGAAGCGGCGGCGGCGGCCCCGCCCCGGGGCTCCATTGTTGAGGCTGCCGCGGCTCTGTCGGCTCTCAGCTGCGCTCCAGCGGCCCCAGGCGCCGCGGCGGCCGCGGAGCGAGCGAGCGAGCGGCGGCGCCTGCCTGGGCGGCCTGAGGTGAGAGGGGCGCGACGGGGGCGACGGGGGGGGTCTCCGGACCGGGCGGGGGGGTCTCCCCGGGCGTGGCCGCTGGGCCCGAGCTGGGCTCCGCAGGGTCGGGGTCGGGATCCGGGGTCCTTGCGCCTGGGCTTTGTCTCGGCCTCGGGTGGCACCGGGGGCTTCGCGCCTGCTGCGCGCGCTACCGCGTGGGCCCGCGCGGCGGTGCCGGTCGCCCTGCGGGTGGGGGCCGGTCCCCACTGCTCCCCAGGCTCCCCGCGTCTGCCGCGGAGGGGACTGCATGGACCCGGGCGCTGGCTTCTGCCCGGTCCTCCGACGGCGTGGCTGGTCCCCGCGTGCGCAGAGGGGGCCCTGCGAGGACCCACTCGTGGGGCGGGGCCCGGGTCACCGCGAGTGGGAGACTCCGCCGCCCTCCCCGCCCTCCCTCGCAGCGAGACTGCTTCGCTAGACTCACCGAGGGGACTGCGCGGACCCTCGGACGAGGGAGTCCGTGACTCTGGGTGGGGGCTTTTCCCGGCCCCGCATGACGGCTTCCTGAGTGTTTTGTCACCTATATAGGTGGCTGCGTGGACCCGCGCGCGTGGGTCCTGGCCGCCCTGCTAGTGGGGCTGTGCGCCCCCCCGTGGCTCGTCTGGGTCGACCCCGCCTGGGACGCGCGTGTAGTGGGGGTCCGTGCGCGAGGGTCGCGGTTGGTGGGGTCGGCGCGCCCCCCCGCCCCCGGTTTATCCTCTGGTCCTCTCACTTGCCCGGAGGGAGGAAGCGAGAGGCGCGGGCCCGGAGCTGTCGCACAGCGGCCGCACCGACCTGCGTCCTGGCCGGCGGGTCCCGGGGGGCGAGGGGCTGTCACCAGGCGTCCCACCGCGCGTCCCACCGCCGCACTTCCTGCTCTGGCCCCGGGCTGGGCTCTGATTGGAGGGAGCAGGGCCCTTCTGCCTGGCGCTTCTTGATTTCTTCCGTTAGTAATGGGAAGAAAAAAAAATCTGGAAAGCCAGATTGAACTTTGTAACTCTCAGCGCTTGGAGAGTGGAAGAAACTCTCCCAAAAATTTGGCGGGCTGGAAAATGCGTTTCAAGCAGGAGCATCCACACCCACGGAATGAGGCCAAGGCAGTTACAGTTAGAGGTCAGATTTATGAGGGGAGAGCGAGGGTGAGGTCCGTGGGTGGGGAGACTCCGACCTCAGCTTGATGGGAAGACCTGATGCTGCCCCTCAGACGCCTATTTCTCAGCCACCAGAGAAAGTGGAATCACTCCTTAGTGAATGCTTTCATCAAACTTTTGAAAAACCTGTAATGTCCCAGGAAGGAAAATCGAACTGGACAGTTTTCCCCTTTTAAGAGTGTTAAACGTCCCGGAGACAAACAGCAGAAGGCTCAAGGAGTCCAAATACTCAACCTGAAGTTCTTTCTGAACAAGAGATGGTGTATAAGTAACAGGCATACGAGACAAAACTGAACTAATCACCGCAGCTGTGGCTCCTAGCCCTGTAGCGTGTCATGCAGGCCCTTTTGCCTTCTCTGCCCTCCGCTGTCCCAGACCCCAACGCTACCGCGCACCTCCAGTCATCAGCTCCTGCCGACCCATTGCTATGAACTCTGTTTCGGTGGCTCTCTTCTCTCTGAAGTTTTGCTTGTTCTCCTGAAGTCCTGGTCTTGAAGAGCTTATGATCTGCAGGGACAGATTGGATTTGGGCAGTACATAGTTAACTGTAGCACAGCTTGAAAAATGCTCTGATAGAGGTGGGCAGGCAGTTTGTACATGCGGGTAAATGCGAGGTCCTTTTTCAAAACCATGAATCCAAGTATTCATGCTATTTTAAATCTGCAATTCTTTGACTCTCCAGAGGGTTTTTAGATTAATTTTTTTTTCTATTACTTCCTAGTGTTTGTTTGCATAGTTCAGAGTACTTGATTAAAACTTACCAGGTCCAGGTCGGCGGCGCGGTGGCTCACGCCTGTAATCCGAGGACTTTGGGAGGTCTAGGCAGGCAGGCGATCACTTGAGGTCAGGAGTTCGAGACCAACCTGGCCAACATGGTGAAACCCTGTCTCTACTAAAAATACAAAAATTGAGTTGGGCGTGGTGGTGGGCGCCTGTAATCGCAGCTACTCAGGAGGCTGAGGCAGGAGAATAGCTTGAACCCAGGAGGCGGAGGTTGCAGTGAGTGAAATGGCTCCACTGCACTCCAGCCTGGGCCATAGAGTGAGACTTTCTCTCTAAACAAAAACAAAAACAATGTACTGGGTCTACCTCCGGCTCTGGAATTTTCCTGGAAGGCCTTCTCTTCTGGGCTTCATTTTTCTCACTTTTGAGGATCGTAAACTACATAATTTCCAAGAATTTTTGCCCTACACCTTTAATTCTTTCAAGCAAATATAGCAGAGAAAAATTCTCTTCCCCGCAATGGTGTAAGGAAGTCTCTCACAGAAGGGACACATGGGTATGGAGAAGACAGAGGGTATATATATATATATATATATATATATATATATATATACATGTGTATTATACATACACACACACACATATATATATTTGTGTGTGTGTGTGTGTGTTTTTATTTTTTTTTTTTTTTTTTTTTTTTTTTTTTTTTTTTTTTTTTTTGACGGAGTTTTGCTCTGTTGCCCAGGCTGGAGTGCAGTGGCAGGATCTAGGCTCACTGCAAGCTCCGCCTCCTGGATTCACTCCATTCTCCTACCTCAGCCTCCCAAGCAGCTGGGACTATAGGCGCCTGCCACCACGCCCGGCTAATTTTTTGTATTTTTAGTAGAAACAGGATTTCACTGTGCTAGCCAGGATGGTCTCCATCTCCTGACTTCGTGATCTGCCTGCCTCGGCCTTCCAGAGTGCTGGGGATTACAGGTGTGAGCCACTGCACCTGGCCGACAGAGGATACATTTTTGAGCTCTACATTTCAGAGTTCTTTTCTCTAGCCCTGGCCTGGGTCCCAAACAGGGAACTTAATTCACTCTATCACTGAAGTATACTCTTGCTTTGATGCCATTGATATGTTGTCCTAGAGATTTGCTGTGGCTGCTAGGAGTGTTTCATAGTTAAGAACTGATGCAACCTCTCTTTTGTCAGTTGATGAGTCTATAAACCATGTTGTTTCCTTTAGTATTATCTGCCTGGAACTGGAAGGTCAGAGATGAAGTTTTCTTAGATTATAAGTCTCAGTCTTTGCTATCTACCTTTGTCTGTCTCCCATGTCACCTGCTGTTTTTTTTTTTCCCCCCCCCCCCGTTTTTCATTTTAATGTTTTTATTGGATAGGTGTCTATTATTGCAGGCTACTTCAAAACATTTTTGGATATTGACAGGATATAAGTATGAATAATATGTAAAAGATAACTTCTTCTAGTTCTTTTGAGCAGAAGATTTGGTTTCTACGATATGTCCCTATTAAAGCTTTTGTTAAGTCCAAGTGCTTTCTGAACTTCAATTCCCTTACCTGTAGAATGGAGTTAGTTGTTAGTAATACCTGTTCTGCCTAACTCAGGAGATTGTTTTGAGGATCAAATGAAATCATGAATGTAATGGAATTTTGTAAATTTTAAATGAAATATTGTATTACCTAAGATTTTTTTTTTTATTTGCCATATTAAGAATGGAATGAATCTGGGTTTTCCTTTGAAATCCCAAATGTTTAATGTACAGAGAAGTTTTAATGTGTCTGTTGGGGAGCTTCATTAGGATTGTTTTTTATCTTTAATTTAATGGCCAGTATTGTTTTATATTTTAGCATTTTTGGGGAACATCAAAATTTGTGTTTCAGTTATCATTAATATTTTACAAAGTTATTGAATGTGCATGATTTAGTCTTTAACAATCTCTTCAATTATTTACATTCCCATGTAAAAAAATGCAGTAATGAACGTCCATGTAAATAACATTCCCATTCTTTAATGAAGCATAATTTCTTGACATTGCAGTTTCTAAGTGCCCTGTGTTGAGGTTGGGAAAGCTAAAGGGCAGTCAGAGGTCAAGGTCAGCAAAGCACCACCTTTGACATTTGAAATCCAGCAGCAGGTATCACAGTGAACCCCATTCCAGCATCCAGGAAGTTTCTCTGCCCTGCCTCTCCTCCAGCCACCTCAGAATCTGTGTCTGCAGTGTTGGTCCTGCTTTCCTGTCTCTCCTCTGCCTTTTCTTTCTCTTCACCAACTTCTACCGAGTGCCTCTGGTGTCCCAGACAGTGGCAGTGGGAGGACAAAGGCTAATAAACCCGGCCCTGGTCCTCAAAGAATTGATGTTTTCTGTGCAGACATTAAGTTACACTGTCATATATAGTGTTGACAAACATTGATACAGATTTCCTGTGAAGTGCAGAAGCACCATCCTAGAAGCAGAGATGCAGAGGCAGCACTGGTGACTCACACATGGAGAGCTGGAGTTCTTGGTCTAGTGGGATAAACTGACCTGGACATCATTTCAGTGCAGCGGAGTGAGTGCTGGGATGGGCTCCCTCGGGGCATCTGGGGCTGGGTTTGTCTGGTGTTTAGTCTCCTGCTTGGTACTTAGAGTTTATCAGTAAGATGAGCATTGGGAGGTTTCTAAGTGAAAGGAAAGGCAATCACTTACCTGAAACCTGAAATTTGTAGGTGTTCTGGGCCATTTATAATTCACTGAATCTGTTTTGTCAGAACAAGTCTATCATCTATTGTTTTGGATGGAGTGTGGCCAGCCCTGCCTTGCGATGTAAGGAAGTCAGGAAACGCTTGTCAGGTGTCAACACGGTGCCAGACACTCTTCTAGGGGTTTCCACGTAAATCACTGTATTCATTTCTGTTGCTGCTTTACCACATTTCCACAAATTTAATGGCTTAAAACAATTGAAATTGTATCATCTCACAGTTCTGTGGGGCAGAAGTCTGACGTGGGTGTCACTGGGCAAAAATCACCATGTGGGCTGGGCTGCATTCCTCACTGGAGAATTGTTTCCAAGCGCTTTTGGCCAAATATAGTTCCTTGTGGTTGCAGGACTGAGGTGTCTGTTCCCTTGCTGGCCATCTGTTGGGGGCTGCCCTCAGCTCCTGAGGCCTCTATCTGGTCTTTGCACGTGGTCCCATCAGCTCAGGACTAGCTAGGCCAGGGACCTGGTCAGGCTCTCCAGTTCCCCTGTGTGCATTTCTCTTCTTCCACTCGGAGAAAGTTCTATGCCCTATTTTAAAATTTTTTTTGAGATGGAGTCTCACACTGTTGCCCAGGCTGGAGTGCAGTGGCGTGATCTCAGCTCACTGCAACCTCTACCTCCCAGGTTCAAGTGATTCTCCTGCTTCAGCCTCCTGAGTAGCTGGGACTACAGGTGCCCGCCACAACGCCCGACTAATTTTTGTATTTTTAGTAGAGATGGGGTTTCACCATTTTAGCCAGGATGGTCTCCATCTCTTGATCTCGTGATCCGCCTGCCTTAGCCTCCCAAAGTGTGGAGATTACAGGCATGAGCCACCATGCCTGGCCAGTTCTATGCTCTTAGAGGCTCATGGGATTAGATTGGACCTCCCTGGATAGCCCAGGATACTCCTCCTAAGGCCTGTGGCAAAGCCCTTTTGCTGCGTGTGACATAGTCACAGGTCTCGGGGGTTGGAATCTCCCACCACAGTTACTGATCCACTTACTACAGCAGCCTGGGAGGTGCTTTTCATTGCCTCTGGTTAACAGATACCAATTTTTTTTTTTTTTTTTGCAAATTGGCAGGAACATGAAGATCCCTTCTTTTTTTTTTTTTTTTTTTTTTTTTTTTTTTTTTTTTTTCGGAGTCTCATTCTCTTGCCCAGGCTGGAGTGCAGTGGTGCAATCTTGGCTCACCACAATTCCACCTCCCGGGTTCAAGCAGTTCTCCTGCCTCAGCCTCCTGAGTAGCTGGGACTACAGGCACATGCCACCAAGCCTGGCTAATTTTTGTATTTTTAGTAGAGACAGGGTTTCACTATGTTGGCCAGGCTGGTCACAAACTCCTTACCTTGTGATTTGCCCACCTTGGCCTCCCAAAGTGCTGGGATTACAGGCGTGAGCCACCACACCCAGCCATGAAGATCCTTCTTAAATGAAAAAACCGTTCCTCTGACTTGATGTGAGGCTGTTGGTGAGATTGATAGCAGTGGAGACAGGTCCATCAGAAATGGAGCTAAACTTTGTGTTTTGGAGTATTTTGATGGCCTGCCCTGATTATGTAAGTTTTGCTAAGAAGTCATTAGAGTAATTCCTCTACTGGAAGAAACACCCATATGGGGAATTTGGGACCTTGCCTTTTCAAGTTTTACACAAAGGACTCTTCATGGGTGAAAAGTACATGATTCCAGGTCCATTTCTAGAATGGAAACAGCTGCATCAACCCAACAGCGATTCACATTCCTGAGTTTGAGAGAATCTGATTATTTCAAGGCTGAAGCCAAAAGCCCAATAAACAATGTTTGTACCTTTATTCATAGTTAGGAATTAGGTGCATCCTGTGGTCAAGAAAACAACTGATGGTGGTCACCAAGTAGTTTAAAACCAAGCAGGACCTCATTTTATCATGTGGGTGTTTTTGATTTTTTAAATGAAGTTTTTATTTTCCTGTGCAATAAATGACAAGCTCTGACTTGAAATACATTTCCTTTAATAAACCAGAATCTAGGGCCGGGCGCGGTGGCTCACGCCTGTAATCCCAGACTTTGGGAGGCCGAGGAGGGCAGATCACGAGGTCAGGAGATTGAGACCATCCTGGCTATGGTGAAACCCTGCCTCTATTAAAAATACAAAAAATTAGCCGGGCATGGTGGTGGGCACCTGTAGTCCCAGCTACTCAGGAGGCTGAGGCAGGAGAATGGTGTAAAGCCATGAGGCGGAGCTTGCAGTGAGCCGAGATCACGCCACTGCACTCCAGCCTGGACGACAAAGCGAGACTCTGTCTCAAAAAAAAAAAAAAAAAAAAAAAAAAAAAAAAAAAAAAAAAAAAAAAAAAAAAAGAATCTATAATCCTAAGGTTTTTAACCTGGCTTTCAGAAATTTATGAAGTCCCCAAAATCCTGTGCAACAATTTTGTGTATATGCATCCATGTGTGTTTATGGGGAGACGATTTATAGCTCTCCATACATTTTCAAAGTGGTTGGATTCCAAAAAATTTTAGAATACGCCACTTGGGCCTGGTGTGGTGGCTCACATCTGTAATCCCAGCACTTAGGGAGGCTGAGGCAGTAGGATCCACTGAGATCAGGAGTTTAAGACCAGCAACATAACGAGACCTCCACCTCTACCAAAAAAAAAAAAAAAAAAAAAAAAAAAAAAAAAATGCTGGGCGTGGTGGTGCACACCTGTGGTTCTAGCTGCTCGGGAGGTTGATCACCTGATCCCAATAATTTGAGGCTGTAGTGAGTTAGAATTACACCACAGCACTCCAGCCCTGGGCAACAGAGCAAGACCCTCTCTCAAACAAAAAAAAAAAAACAAAAAACCGTATCACTTAATATACTATTGTTGTTGGTCAAGTATCAGATTTTGTTTAAAAATTAAATACTCTTTTTTTTTTTTTTTGATGGAGTCTCGCTCTGTCACCCAGGCTGGAGTGCAGTGGCATGGTCTCAGCTCACTGCAAGCTCTGCCTCCTGGGTTCACACCATTCTCCTGCCTGAGCCTCCTGAGTAGCTGGGACTACAGGTGCCCAGCCACCACGCCTGGCTAATATTTTGTATTTTTAGTAGAGATGGGGTTTCACCGTGTTAGCCAGGATGGTCTCGATCTCCTGACCTCGTGATCCACCCACCTTGGCTTCCCAAAGTGCTGGGATTACAGGTAAATACTCATTTTTAGCAAAGTTGTACAGGCATACAGCTCTAAGAGTCAGAAATTAACAAGGCTTACAACAAAACCCAGCAATCCCCCACCTTACCCTTCTCCACCCTGATCCCTGCTCCTTGGAGGTTACTGTGTTTATGTTTTAGCTGGTTCTTCTAGATTGTGTGGAAGACAAGGATTCAGGTTGCTTACCCTCTCCCCTCCTCCTGTTGCCCACGTTTTTCTCCCCCATCCTCTCAGTATAATTATTGTGATAGTGAGGCCAGGCATGGTGGCTCATGTGACTTATCCCAGATTTTTGGGAGGCCGAGGCAGGCAGATCACTTGAGGCCAGGAGTTGAAGGCCAGCCTGGCCAACACAGTGAAACCCCGTCTCTACTAAAAAATACAAAAATTAGTCAGTTGTAGTGTCGCACACCTGTAGTCCCAGCTACTCAGGAGGGTGAGGCACAAGAATTGCTTGAACCTGGGAGGTGGAGGTTGCAGTGAGCTGAGATCGCACCATAAGCTGAGATCGCACCACTGCACTCCAACCTGGGCAACAGAGGTAGACTCTGTCTCAAAAAAAAAAAATCGTGATAGTGGGATACATAGTACAATAGTGTATATATTTAGTATTCTTCCTGGTTTTTGGCCCAGAGCTTCTAAAACCCTTGTAATTTCCTGAGTGATAGGAACATCATTGGTTATAATATTTGGTCTTAGGTTTCAATACCTGACACAAGAGCTTCTAAGACTTTTGGAATCTCTGGGGTGATAGGAGTGTCTTTTGTATGATAATGAGATGACAGGTGGCTTCGGGCCCCTGGACAGGTTCAGGATTAGGGCTGGTTGCCAGAAAGATGAGTCATGAGTAAAGAGTTGGACATATCAGCCCCACCCCTACCTCTGGGAGGGGAGACGAGACAGGCTGGAGATTGAGCTAGTCACGGGTGGCCAATGACTTCATCATGTCTATGTTATGAAAACTCCATAAAACCCTCTAAATACTGGGTTTGGAGAGCTTCTGGTTTGGTGAACTCATTTGGTGCTGGGGAGGTGGCACTTCCAGGGACGGCATGGGAGCCCCGACCTCTCTGCCCCGTGGTGTGCCCTGTGCATCTCTTGCATTTGGCTGTTCCTGTGTTCTCTTCTTTGTAATAAACCAGTAAGAGTAAGTGCCAAGCACTTTGCGTCTGTCACCTCTCTTACTTTTTCAGCAACACTGTGTGGCAGATAATGTCCTCATTTTGCCGGTGACAAAATGAGATTGATGCATTGAGTAACTTGCTCAAGGTCACATAATAAGTGGAATTCAAGCTCTGACTCCGAAGCCTGTGCTTTTAACCAGCATGCTGCATACCGGCCTCTTTATTTGTTAGGATTTTTGGTGTCTTTAGGGCCTGACACCAAGTTGGTCGTTGTGGCCTAGAGCTGTTATAAGGGAGCTTTTAGCGGCCCTGCTGAGAACAGAGCCAGCACCTCCGGATTGGCAGGGCAGGGGCTGTTCCTGCTGGGAGCTGCAGGCCATTCCCTGTGGCCCTTGGCTGATCTTGCTCATCCACTCCCTCCCTCATTCAGTAGGTCCTGAGTGCCGCCTCCGTGTGGAGGAGAAGGAGGCAGCCTTCCAGCCCAGGTGGGGCCTGCAGGTACACACAGGGAGAGGCAGCTGTGCACTGAGCTGGCTGTCGGCTGGGACAGTGTGGCTCCAGAGGTGGCGATAGAATGCTCTGGGACTGCAGAGGGAGCACATGCTTGTGAAAGGGAGGAAGGGGCAGGCACCGCAGAGGAGGTGTACTTGAGTTGGACTTTGAGGGAGGAGTTGGATTTCCACAGTGGAACCGAGCAGCTGAGGCTTTCTCAGCAGCTGAAGATTACAGCCAGCCAGCCTCAAATGTTCAGCTTTTCCTGAATTCTCTTCTTTACAACACTGCAGTAAGTTTTCAACAGAGATGAAGCAGTCACCTCCATGTCATTAATGTTCTGCAAATCCTGTGTGTAGTTTTCGATGCTTAGCAGATGGGGGCAGCCTGGGCCATAAGAGAAGAGCCTGTGTGTCCACCTGTTGGGACATCAGTCAGGTGTGGCACAGGGCAGTGATCACTGCCTGCCCCTGAGGAACTCAGTTGTACTTTTATGTGGAGAGGACAAAGAAAGCTGTTGTACAGGGGGCAGGAGACATTTCACCTGCAAAGCAAGGCACAAAATACATAGTCTGTGCCCTGCATGAGAAACCTAGCAGAACTGTGTGCTGATTCCCACCCCTGCCTCCCCTCCTGAGAGCGAACCGTCCATTGTACTATGGCGGAAGGCATTTCTGAAGCCTCTGCAATCGGAGTGATCTGTTACTTGCCCATTGAGCCTTAGGGGCAGCAACCAGGTGGTGTGGCTGAAACACAGGCCTTGGCCAGACCTGGTTGGATATGTTGGTTCTGCCACTGATTGTGAATTACAAAACCTTGGAGAAGTCATTGTCTTTCTCTGTGCCTCTCATGTAAGATGGGGAACACTGCGGCCATTGCAGAAAAGCAGATAGGTGGAGCGAGTATGAAGTGCTTTGTGTGTGTGTCACACGGTGAATGAAATGGCACTGATTGACATTATTGATAGTAATAACAGGTTTAATTCAGGAACAAAACTGGTAAAGTAGGCCAGGTGCGGTGACTCACACCTGTAATCCCAGCACTTTGGGAGGCCGAGGCGGGCGGATCATGAGGTCAGGAGTTTGAGACCAGCCTGGCCAATATGGTGAAACCCCATCTTTACTAAGAATACAAAAATTAGCTGGGTGTGGTGGCATGCCTGTAGTCCCAGCTACTTGGGAGGTTGAAGCAGGAGAATCATTTGAACCCAGGAGGCAGAGGTTATAGTGAGCCGAGATGGCATCACTGCACTCCAGCCTGGGCGACAGAGTGAAACTCTGTCTCGAAAAAAAAAAAAAAAAAAAAAAAAAAAAAAAAAAAAAAAACCTGGTAAAGTGTTTTACCCAGCCTAGGTACGTGTGGTAGAGCCAAATGAAAGCTTAGAAAAAGATGACTTGAGAACTAGCCCAGCAGAAGAATCAGGCGGGATGTGTTGTTACTGAGTAAGTGAAATTTGCACCTGCTTTCTCCCAGGCCTCGCTGAGTTGTGTACAACAGAGAGCTCAGGTGTTGGGGGCAGTTGACCGGTTGAAGAATGCATTGCTATTATGTGAGGAACATTGGGCTTTGAAAAAGCAGAACTGGATCCACGTTCTTGCCTGGTAACTCTAACTATCATCTAGTTTGTAAAGGGGAATGCAGTTCACTGAAAAATTCTTATGACAGTGGGGAAAGGATTGGGGCCTCTGCATTGGTGTGTGTAATATAGGTCATATGAAAGAGCATTTAGGCTGCAGGGAGACTTTTCATCTCTATAACTTTACTTTCACAGGACAATTCCATCATGATTTGAAGATTTTGGAGTCAAAACTACATTGTTCTGCTATGTGTTTTGGGGCAAATTTATACATACAATTTGCTTAAATATTTCAGATGATACAAGAATATATGTGTGGGGTAAAAAGCTGAAATTTGCATTCCCCCTTCTCTAGAAGTAACCATTGTGAATAGTTAAGTCTGTATTCCAGCTATTTTGTATACTATAAATACACTGTGAACATTTGAGTGTATATATACATGTATGTTACACACATTTTTAGAGATGGAATATTGCTGTGTTGCCCATGCTAGTCTCAAACTCCTGGGCTCAAGTGACCCTCTCGCCTCAGCCTCCCAAAGTTTTGGAATTACAGGCGTGAGCCACCGCGCCTGGCCTGCATGAGTATATTTACTAATTGCTAAGTTACTCTGTTCAATACGTGTCTATTGAACTCCCCCATGTGCCAAGCATTGTTCTGAATACCTTATATGCACCAATTCACTTAATTTTTAGAGCAGCTCTATTATTGTGGCCCTTTTACAGTGAGGAAACTGAACCACAGAGAGGCTGGGGACGTTGTCTAACATCACACAGCCAGTGCTGTTGGAATTGAGGTTTGAACCCAGACAGCTGGCTTCAGATCTCTTAGCTGTTATCATAGATGGCACACCCAAACCTTAGGGCCGCCTCCCAAGCCTTGCCTCCGATACGGGCTCACCTGAGCTCTGCGAGAGCCGTGTATGTGAGGTTTCTTTCCTCTTTAAGAACACAAGTCTTGGAATTGTCCCAGACCCTGGTAGGACCTCTTGAGGACCAAAAACAGGGATTCTTCAAGCCTGCCCCAAGGGCCAGATCTCTGATTTAGCTACTTGGAAGGTAGACGTGGAAGAGAGTAATTTTGCCAGAACAAAAAGTCAGGATGGCTGGGCTGACTCGGCCAGATGCAGTGGCTCATGCCTGTAATCCCAGCACTTTGGGAGGCCGAGGCAGGTGGATCACCTGAGGTCGGGAGTTCGAGAGCAGCCTGGCCAACAAGTTGAAACTCCGTCTCTACTAAAAATATAAAAATTAGCTGGGCGTGGTGGCAGGTGCCTGTAATCCCAGGTACTTGGGAGAGCTGAGGCAGGAGAATTGCTTTAACCCGGGAGGCAGAGGTGGTAGTGGCAGTGAGCTAAGATTACACCACTGCACTCCAGCTTGGGTGACAGAGTGAGACTCCATCTCAAAAAAAAAAAAAAAAAAAAAAAAAAAAGAAGAAGAAGGGGGAAGGGGAATGGCTGGGCTGACTCATAGGGAGAGGCCCTACAGCAGCCGTAGGACCTTGGCCACTTGGGTGGAAAAGAAGGAAGGAAGAGCTTCACCCATGGCGGTGACCTGGACTGCAGAAACCACACTAAACATCCACATCCTGGAGCCTGGCCACCCCATTTGCTTCTCTTCTCCTTGGGTAGAGGGTGTGGGGAGCTTTCTACCCTGGAGGCTGAGCAGCGCAGCTTCTAACCAGGGTAGGCGTTTGTCTGTCCCTGGGAATACAGACAGCATTCTCATAAGCAGCCCAAATACTCCTGAACAGCTTTTTGTAGGGTGGGGCGGGGCGGGGCAGAGGGTCATTTTGACTCATAGGTACCTTTTCCACTTTCACTGCTGATAACTGTGTTACAGATTAAAGTTTTGTTTTTGATACTGAAGAGGGCTTAAGAGAGTGAGCTATTATGGCACATCTAAGTCTGCTAAAATAGAACCACGGGGTAGTGTAGGAAAATCTCTTCTAAATTATGGATCATATATGGTGAACGTTAGAAGCCATGTGTACCTAAGTTGAAAAATCAAAACATGTCTTGTATTTGGGTGACCCCGGTAAGTCTGGATGCCACTGCGCCTTGTGTGAACACAGGATGCTGAGGTGTAGGGATCAACAGGCTTTTTCTGGACATCTTGTGCTTCTCCCTTGGGGTAAAGTGGGGCGGCAGTAGGAGCGCACAGCTGTTGGGCCCCTAATATTTGTCAGCTGGTTTACATGTGGGATTCCATTTAATGCAATCTTGGAGGTAAAATTATTTTATTGAAGATGAAGATAGAGGCTTAGAGAAGTTAAGAAAATTGTTCAAGGTCACGTCATTTGTTTTGTTTTGTTTTGTTTTGTTTTTTTTTTGTTTTGAGACAGAGTTTTGCTCTTCTTGCCCAGGCTGGAGTGCAATGGCGCGATCTCGGCTCACCACAACCTCTGCTTCCCAGGTTCAAGTGATTCTCCTGCCTCAGCCTCCCGAGTAGCTGGGATGACAGGCATGCGCCACCACGCCAGGCTGATTTTGTTTTTTGTAGGGACGGGGTTTTTTTATGTTGGTTAGGTTGGTCTTGAACTCCCAACCTTGAGTGATCTGCCCAACTCGGCTCCCCAAGTGCTGGGATTACAGGTGTGAGCCACCACGCCTGGCCAAGGCCATGTAATTTCTTAAGTGGAAAGATGAAGTACTTGATGAACTCAGAAGTTTGACTTCAAGGCCCTTGATCTTTCCATAACACGTGGTTCCTTCCCTGGTTGGTGGGAGTGACTGAAGAACTCAAGGAAGCTGTGTTTTGTGGAAAGAGGACCTGAGGGGTGTATGGTCTTTCCAGGCTTGGAATCTGCCATGCTGGGCTTCTGAATTGTATAGCTTGGCCATATAGAGAGAAGCCCCTCATTTAAGACTTATTCTTTGGGGGAAATAAAGGAAGGCCGCCCACATGAGACAGGCAGAGGTGACTTTCTCAGAGCTGCTGTGGCAAGAGTCGGCACCATCACTTGCGTGTGGCAGAGACTGACATGCAAGTGAGTGGCGGATGAGGAGTGGGGAAATTTCAGGATGGAAAAGAACGGCTCCCAGTGGAGGCTGTTGTGGGGGCTGGAGGCGGCTGTGCAGAAGTGGGGTGTCCTATGTGATTGGTTAGGGGCGTATTTGGCTTTCTCTGAATGATCCTAACTGGAAACAGGGGCCAAAATTAGGGTGGCTGTCAGTTTTGAGTCAAGTCCTGGCCACGTGGGACAGAGTTGTGGTTTAGTTTCTGGGTTGTGGAGAGAGAGCAGTCTGGCTTCCTGTCTGATGTGCTAGCCTGGCTGGCCTCCTGGCTGTTGACTGTAGATAGGGGATTGGTTTCCTGGGTGGGCAGCTACAGGTTGTGGTCTGAGTTCTGTCTTTATACATATGATCAGGCATGGTCTGTTTGTATATTCAGTCCCTCATTTTTCTTGTCAGTAAAAATATCAAATGACAAATTGGATACATTGGGAACTTTTTAGATGTCTGTGTCCCCTGGAGGAAGTTTTCACGTTCACATTTAATCAGAATGAATATAAACAATTGGGCCATTTATCTTGAAGATTTAAAATAGGAAATCTTCAACAATACTACCTCGGCGCCATTGCCTCTCTGTCCATCGTTAGGGAATGTGTTTTTATCCACCGCCGGCTCATCGTCCACCAGTTTGTGGTTGATCCAGTTCTCTATACGTCTTGTCTTGTGTGCATCTCATTGTTTGCTAGTGTTAGCTTTCCCCTTCGTCAGTGTAGTTTATTTGTGTAGCATCTGTTGGTAGGAAGTTATTTGTGGAATTTGTGAATGGAAGGGACCTTGGAGGTCTGCTAGGTCAGCCCAGTGATTTTCAAGATAAACGGAAATACAGGGAAATGTTCCAGCTTTTTTGGTGGCAAAACCAGGAATAGAAAGCAGTGTTCTTTGTGCCACAATGTCATTGAAAGACAGCTCAATGTGGGCCTAAAATGCAGAGTAACTAACTTTCATTTATCTCTGCTTCTGACTCTTGTTATCAGACATTTTAAATTGACCTTAATGTGTTAGCAGAAATATGAAAAGTCCTGACTTGTTTACATATAAGGTACTTCTTTGCCTACTCATTTGGTTGTTTTTTTCAACAGGATTGAAAAGACATTGTTCTAAACTGAATGTTTATGTCTCCCCCAGATTCTTGTACTGGAGCCCTAACTGCCAGTGTGATGAGGGGGTAGGACCTTTGGGAGGTGATTGAGGGTTAGAGGTTAGATGAGTCATGTGTGTTTTTTATCCACCGCCGGCTCATCGTCCACCAGTTTGTGGTTGATCCAGTTCTCTATACGTCTTGTCTTGTGTGTGTGCATCTCATTGTTTGCTAGTGTTAGCTTTCCCCTTCGTCAGTGTAGTTTATTTGTGTAGCATCTGTTGGTAGGAAGTTATTTGTGGAATTTGTGAATGGAAGGGACCTTGGAGGTCTGCTAGGTCAGCCCAGTGATTTTCAAGATAAACGGAAATACAGGGAAATGTTCCAGCTTTTTTGGTGGCAAAACCAGGAATAGAAAGCAGTGTTCTTTGTGCCACAATGTCATTGGAAGACAGCTCAATGTGGGCCTAAAATGCAGAGTAACTAACTTTCATTTATCTCTGCTTCTGACTCTTGTTATCAGACATTTTAAATTGACCTTAATGTGTTAGCAGAAATATGAAAAGTCCTGACTTGTTTACATATAAGGTACTTTGTCGCCTACTCATTTGGTTGTTTTTTTCAACAGGATTGAAAAGACATTGTTATAAACTGAATGTTTATGTCTCCCCCAGATTCTTGTACTGGAGCCCTAACTGCCAGTGTGATGGTATTAGGGGGTAGGACCTTTGGGAGGTGATTAGGGTTAGATGAGGTCATGAGCGTGGGCCCTGGTCTGACAGGATTAGTGCCCTTAGAAGAAGAGAAACCAGGCCGGGTGTGGTGGCTCACACCTGTAATCCCAGCACTTTGGGAGGCCGAGGTGGGCAGATCACGAGGTCAGGAGATTGAGACCATCCTGAAACCCTGTTTCTACTAAAAATACAAAAATTAGTTGGGTGTGGTGGCACGTGCCTGTAATCCCAGCTACTCGGGAGGCTGAGGCAGGAGAGTTGCTTGAACCAGAGAGTCAGAGGTTGCAGTGAGCTGAGATTGTGCCACTGCACTCCAGCCTGGTGACAGAGCAGACTCTGTCTCAAGAGAAAGCAGAGAGCTCCCACTGCCCTGGTGTGAGGAAACAAGAAGAAAGGTGGCTGTCTGCAAGCCAGGAAGAGGTCCCTGTCCCGGAACTGAGTTGGCCAACACTTTGATCTTGGACTTCCAGCCTCCAGAGCTGTGAGAAATAAACTAATGTTTAAACCACACAGCCTATGGTGTTTTTTATGGTATTTGCCTATGGTATTATGGCCATCTGATTTGACTGATACAGAGATGGTTCCAGAATACTGTAGCCTGTATCTAAGTTGGTGATGCCATGAAAATAAATGTGGTAGTTCATTCCTTTATATAAAGATAGCGCTGTGAGCCCAGGGCCTTTGCTCATGTCTTAGTTGAGTCTTGTTTTCTTATAATAGCTTCCTAATTTCTCTTTTCCCCCTCTAATTTATATTATATATCTGGATTAAATCATATATGGTATGATTTTATACTTTATGTCTATACAAACTTTTAGTGATTTTATTTCATTTGATTTTATTTTTGAGACATGCCCTTGCTCTGTTGCTCAGGCTGGAATGCAGGCATGCCATCACAGCTCACTGTAACCCTAAATTCCTGGGCTCAAGTGATCCTCCCGCCTCAGCCTCCTGAGTAGCTGGGACTACAGGTGTGCTATCCTGCCTAGCTAATTTTTAAATTTTTTGTAAGGAACAGAGTCTTGCTGTGTTGTCCAGAGTGGTTTCAAACTCCTGGCCTCAAGCAGTCCTCTCGCCTCAGCCTCTCAAAGCACTGGATTACAGGCATGAGCCGCCACACCCACCCCAGTGATTTTTTCATTGTTAAGATCAAGGACGGGTTCCCTGGCTTGGCATTCAAGGCTCATGATCAGGGCGTGATATGCAAGTTTGGGTTTCAGTGTTTCCATTCCCGCCATCAGCCTTGCACTCCAGCTTGTTGCCTAAGCCCTGTTCTGAAGCCCAGCCTGAGAGCTGCACTTAGAATTTATACCTTCTCATCTCTTCATCGTCTTCGCCTATGTTCTTATCTCCATCTTAGACATTTTCATACATCTTCTGTGTTCTTCATCTCTCTCATCGTCTTCTTATCTCCATCTGGGACATCGTCTTCACCTGTGTTCTTATCTCTGGGACATCTGGTTCTTATCTCCATCTGGGACATCGTCTTCGCCTATGTTCTTATCTCCATCTGGGACATCATCTCCACACTTCTGCCTCTTTAAATCTTCTCCATCCTTCAAGACTTGAAATACTCACTTCCTTTACATGATCCCCGCTCTGACATCCAAGCTAGAATTAATCTTTCTTCCTTTGAACTCTGATAGTGCTTAATGTTTTTCATCCTTTAATTATACAGCAGTCCTGTGTGTTAGATATTATTATTCCCCCAGTTTTTCATAGTTACTTTGAAAATATTTGCTGTAGTCATATATTTTGAATATGTAATATGAGCGACATTCAAAAGGTCCTGGAGAGTGAAAGGCAGTCCTACTCCCATCACTGCCCTGTGACCACTGTTGCCAGTTTTGTTTGTTTGTTTGTTTGTTTGTTTTTCCAAAGGCAGAGTCTTGCTCTGTCACCAGGCTGGCGTGATCTCAGCTCACTGCAACCTCCGCCTCCCGGTTCAAGCGATTCTCCTGCCTCAACCTCCTGAGTAGCTGGGACTACAGGCGTGCGCCACCACGCCCAGATAATTTTTGTATTTTTAGTAGAGACGGGGTTTCACCATGTTGGCCAGGATGGTCTGGATATCTTGGCCTCGTGATCCACCTGCCTCAGCCTCTCAAAGTGCTGGGATTACACACGTGAGCCACTGCGCCCAGCCTATGTGTCTTGTTTTTAAAAACACAGATGTTGGCATAAGATAAACACGGTTGTCCACCGGTAAGTATTTAGGTTGTTCCCAACCGTTTGGATTAATCAATGCTGAGTTGTACATAATTCTTGCATATTTGCGTGAATATGTTCATAGGATGCATTGCTAGAAATGGAATTGTGGGATCCAGGGTTCTGCACATTTTAAATGTTGATGGGTGTTGCTCGATTCCCTTCCGTTAGGGCCATACCGTTATCTCACTGTCAATGTGTAAGGGCGCCTATTTCTATTTCCTTGCCAACAGTTTCTTCTCAGCTGTTTTCTTTGATCACACACACACACAAAAATAGCCCCTTTGTTCCAAAAACATGGACATTTTACATTTCTACTTAAAGTGTGCGCACACTGACTGAAGCTCTGTGTTGCAGTGATATGTGCTGCTAGGATTGTGGCTCTGTTTCGAATTTGCTAGCCAGGCTATGGCTTTCCAGTCAGGTATTTTTTGTTTTGTTCATGTTGTTGCTGTCGTTGGGCTGTGTGAATTTCCCTCCACTGCCCAGCCAGATTTCCTTTCCGGTGGGCGGGCTTAGTGTCTCATCCGGCAGCCCTGTTTCAGTGTCTCCTTTCCAGGCAGCCCTTTTTCCTGTGATCTGGGCCGAGTGTCCCTGTTTCCTCTCCGGCAGATTTCTGGGCATGTCTCATCCGGCAGGGCCTCTCAGTGTTTCCTGGTGATCTGGGCCGAGTGTCTCATCTGGCAGCCCTGTTTCCTGGTGATCTGGGCTGAGTGGCTCCATGAGAAGTTGCACCCATCTTCTCCAGTAGTGCATCTTTTCACAGCAAGCAAAACATTTTCACCACGTTTCTAGTGGGACAGGCACTAGCTCTTTTCTGGGCATCAGGAGACCTGGCTTTGTTCTGGTTCAAGCAACAGCTGGTGAGTTACCAAAGACAAGTCGCATCTGGCCCCTGGTCCTTTGCTTTATAAGTAGAATCACAGTCCGAGTGGGCATCACTGCCCTGGTCTCTATGCGGTGCTGAGTGTTGTGGGGATGATGGCTAAGTGTCAGGGTGCATTTCCACCACTAGGGGATTACAGGCCAGCCAAAGACACAGGAGGAAAGCTAACAGCCCCGGGCAGGTACACAGAACCAGAGGAGTTTGGAAGGGTGGTTCCAAGCTCCTTGGTGTGATTGATGTGATCACAATAAACATTTTATCTCTAAGTCTTGGGCCATTGGACCAAGAGAAGAGAGAGCTGGTGTTGAGTTGTAGTGAGAGGTGCGTGGTTCGTGTGCCTGCTGAGCCTGGCTGGGACTCAATTCCATTGAGTCCCATTCCATTTTACCTTCTGTTTCCACCTTTTTCATGCTCCTGCTTGTTTCTCCAGAAAAAAATGCAATAAATTCCTTTCAAAAACTTTACAAAAGCCATAGATGCTTATTGAAAATAGTTCAAATGATATGGAAGACAGAAAGATAGTGAGTGTTTTTCTGTTGTGTGTTTGGATGAATGTGTCTTTGGGGTAGTCACTATTAACACTGGGTGTATTTCCTTCCAGATCTTTTCCAGTGTACCTACAAATATATATGTACACATTGTAAAAAACAAAATAGTACCTGATAAACATTGAGTTCCCCTACTCCCACTGCGCAGTCTACATGGACATCCTTTCATGGTGATACGATGAGACCTGATCGACTCCTTTTGTTCGCTGGAGTGGCAGGTAATAATAGCTACAGATAACTCACCTTCAGTGGGCATTTACCATGTGACAGGGTCTGTGCTCCAGGCAGGCTACATGAAGTGGGTCTTAAGGCTTTTTACAACAATGCTATGGGTGAACACAGTAATTGTTAACATTTTGCAAATGATAGAATTGCAGTAGAGAGAAGCAAAGCTGCTTGCTCAAACTCATGGCACGATTCCTGAGAGAGAGAGAGAGAACACACTTTTAAAACAATTGTTGTTATAGTCAGGTGATTTATGATCATTTCAAGAAATAGTGCATTCAGTGAATACATTTCAGGGTCTGGTACAGTCTGGGAGCTGTTCCTGAAAATGCACTGGGCTAGAGGTAAGGGAGCGGTCCATTGGCCCTGGGCCCCTAGTGCAAGGAGGGAGGTCCCGGGGAGAGGGGGCATGGAGAGGAGGTCTCTGAACAAACCTTGCAACATCCATTTCTGCTGAGTCTGGTCCGAGGTCTGGTTCTTGACATGTACACTTTTCAGAGATACTTGGTTTTGATTTTTATCATGGCTCACCTGAGCAGCCATGGTTTCAAACTGCCTGGAGATGTGGTCTGGCAGGCCAGTGCTATGCCCATCCTTCCCGCTCCTGCAGGAGGGGAGTCATCCTGGGACTAGAGGGCTTCGCCTGTAATCAGCTATCTCATAATAAGTGGATTTGATGCTGGTTTCGCTAGGTCAGGAAATTTCCCATTTGGAAGGAAAACTGATACTTGTTTTTGGGTTTTGCTGAGGAGCCACAGGGTTTAGAGCAGGGACTGGAAGTTTGTTGAGACACACGTGAGTGCACTCAAACATCTTCCATGAAACGTGGAAATAAAGACAGTGTTCCAGAGAGGTCCCTGGCTTTGGGATATAAATATTTCTGTAACAGAATGGCACTGGATGTCTGCTGTATTTTTTTCTCTGCTATTTTGGCAAGTTTTATTTGGGTGTGTGTCTCCTGTACAGAAGGTATGACATCAGTTTTTGCCACCAAGTATTTACAGCCGTTGGTCCCTCCTATGTGGGTCACTTTTGTGCCGTGGTTTCTTTGGGGAAATTGTAGGTCTCCTACCCAAAGCACATTGCCCATTTCAAGGTGCTCCTGGTTTCTGAACACCTGTGGCAGTGCCTTCCATGTGGGTGAAGCCAGCCGAGAAAGTACCCCTCCCCAGGAGGTGGGGACTGGTGATTGCCTGAGTGAGGAGGCCGGGGATGAGCCCTGGACTAGAACTTGTGACTGGCTGCTTTTCCTTCCCCTCCTCTCCCTCCTATTTTTCCACCACCCCCACTTTTTAAAAATTTCTTATTAAAAATTAAGCAATTATTTTTGTTTCCTTTATTCGCTATTCCTTGCTAATCATATGCAGAGTGAGCCTGGGACAGTGGAAAGGAAAGTTGTACTTAGCTTCAGATGATCCTACCAGCCCCGCATTGAGGGGCTTCCGCCAGGCGGCATTGTCAAGTGGCGTTGTGGAGGTTCTCCTTTCAGTCCTCAGCATTAACCAGCAGAGGCAGGTGGTACTTATTCCTGGTTAATGTTGAGGAAGTTGAGCTCAAAGTGGCTAAGGGAACTTCCCAAAGTCACATAGGAAGTAGCAGAGTAGAACCAAACACAGATTGTCTCTGAATCAGGCAGGTCGTCAGATTCCAAAATGGGCTCTTAATTTTTGGAGGTCAAAAAGCTGAACAGACACAGATATTTCTTTTTTTTTTCTTTTTTTTTTTTTTTTTTTTTTTTTTTTTTTTTTTTTTTTTTGAGCTAGGGTTTTTGCTATGCTGCCTAGGCTGGTCTAGGCTCAAGCTGTCCTCCTGCCTTAGCGTTCTGAGTGCTGGGCTTACAGGTTTGTGTCACCACACCCAACAGAACAGACATTTCTTTAAAGAAGACATACAAATGGCCAAAAAATATGTGAAAAAAATGCTCAGTATCACTTATAATCAGAGAAATGCAAATCAAAACCACAGTGAGGTATCATCTCACCTGTTAGGATGGGTATTATCAAAAAGACAAAAAATAACAAGTGCTGGTGAGGATATGGAGACAAGGGAGCTCTTACACACTGTAGGGGGGTGTAAACTAGAGCAGCTGGCTGGGCGCGGGGCACACGCTGACATCCCAGCACTTTGGGAGGCCGAGGCGGGCAGATCACCTGATGTCAGGAGTTTGAAACCAGCCTGGCCAACATGGTGAAACCCCGTCTCTACTAAAAACACAAAAATTAGCTGGGAGCGGTGGATCACACCTGTAATCCCAGCACTGTTGGGCGGCTGAGGTGGGCGGGTCACTTGAGGCCAGGAGTTCAAGACCAGCCTGGCCAACGTGGTGAAACCCCATCTCTACTAAAAAATACAAAAATTTGCCAGGTGCAGTGGCGGGTGCCCGTAATCCCAGCTACTCAGGAGGCTGAGGCATGAGAACCACTGGAACCCGGGAGGCGGATGCTACAGTGAGCAAGCCGAGATTGCACCACTGTACTCCAGCCTGGGCAACAGTGAGACTCTGTCTCAAAGAGAAAAAAGAAAAAGAGTAAGAGTAAGCTAGGGCACCCACTATGGCAAACAGTATGGAGGTTCCTCAGAAAACTGCAAATGAAATTACAGTGTGATCCAGCAGTCCCACTACAGTGTAGATACCCAAAGAAAAGGAAATCAGTGTCGGAGGGGCATCCGCACCTCTGTGTTTCCTACAGCACTGTTCACCATAGCCAAGATATGGAATCAGCCTCGGTGTCCAACAGCAGATGATGGATAGAGAAAATGTGGTGTTTATACACAGTGGAGTACTATTCAGCCATAACACAGGATGAAGTCCTGTTATTCTCAGCAACGTGGATGGAACTGGAAGATATTATGAAATAAGCCAGGGACAGAAAGTTACACAGCACATGTTCTCTTATGTGGAAGGCAAAAAAGAGTGGATCTCATGGAAGTTGAAAGTAGACAGAGGATCCTAGAGGGTGAAGGGTGGGGGAAGAGGGAGATAGGGAGAAATTTGTTAAAGGATACAAAATTATAGCTGGATAGGAATAAGTTCTAGTGTTCTATAACATAGGATGACTATAGTTAACAAGAATATATAGTTTCAGGCTGGGCGCGGTGGCTCATGCCTGTAATCCTAGCACTTTGGGAGGCTGAGGTGGGTGGATCACCTGAAGTCAGGAGTTTGAGACCAGCCTGGCCAACGTGGTGAAACCCCGTCTCTACTAAAAATACAAAAATTAGCCGGGCATAGTGGTGGGTGCCTGTAACCCCAGCTACCAGGGAGGCCGAGGCAGGAGAATAGCTTGAACCTGGGAAGCAGATGTTGCAGTGAGCTGAGATCACACCACTGCACTCCAGCCTGGGCAACAGAGCAAGACTTTGTCTCAAAAAAAAAAAAAAAAAAATAGAATATATAGTTCCAGATAATTGGAGGAAGGGTATTGAACGTTACCAACACAAAGAAATGATAAATGTTTGAGATGGTGGATATGCTAATTATGCTGATCACATACATTACATGTATTATAACATCACTATGTGTACTCCATACATATGTACAGTACACAATTATGTGTCAATTAAAAAAGAAAAAGCTGAACTTAGATTGGAATGGCTATGAAGTAGCTAGCTTTTTCATATTTTTGATATAGACCCTAGGCATTTATTTTAAGTAAACTACCCTTGGCTTCAGGAAATGTTTAGTATTTGAATTTTAGCCTTGCATTTTATAATACAGAGAAGTAAAACTGTAGGCTTGCTTTAGATACAGTCACAGGGGTTTGCCGTGATGACTTTTTTATGTAATAAGGGGGAAATATACCTTAATTAATAGGCATACATGCTCATTTTTCTCCCTCGTACACATTTTTAGTTGTTGTCCAGGCATTGTGATACTTATGTAAACAGTATGCGATATCTTAGGTAGGAATCAGAATTTTAAGGTAAGAATACTTAGAGTTATATATTTTTCAAACTTTCAAACTGGACATTTTACATGTCCATTATATAACTGTAATTAAATTTTCAAAAAGACAATACCTGTCTTTAATATGGGTGATGCTCTAGCATTTTTTTTTTTTTTTTTTTTTTTTTTTTTTTTTTTTTTTTTTTTTTTTTTGGACAGCGTCTCACTTTCTCCCAGGCTGGAGTGTAGTGGTGCGATCATGGCTCACTGCAGCCTCAGCCTCATAGGCTCGAGAGATCCTCCCACCTCAGCCTCCCAAGTAGCTGGGACCACAGGTGTACAACACCATGCCCAGCTAATGTTTAAAATTTTTTGCAGAGACAGGGCCTCCCTCTGTTGCTCAGGCTGGTCTGGAATTCCTGGGTTCAAGTGATTCTCCTGCTTCATCCTCCCAAAGTGCTGTGATTACAGGCATGTGCCACTGCCTGGCCCCATATAAGTGGGATGATGACTTGAGCCTAGGAGTTCCACACCAGCCTGGGTAACATGGCACAAGACCCTGTCTCTACAAAAACTAAAAAAATTAACTGGTCATGGTGGCACCTGCCTGTGGTCCCAGCTACTCCAGGAGGCTGAGGCAGGAGGATAACTTGAGCCCAGGAGTCGAGGCTGCAGTGAGCTCTGATCTTGTCATTGCATTCCAGCCTGGGTGACAGAGTGAGACCTTGTCTCTTAAAAAAAGTTACTGGCTACCTGATTATTCATAGGAAAAAAACCTGAACTCTGATCTAAACCTCATACCTCGTACAAAAATTAACTCAAAATGGATCATGGACTAAAATGTAAAATGCAAAATAAAGATGAAAAGAGGAGCTAGAGACTGGGAGAAACTATTTGCAAACCACATGTCTGATAAAGGACTCATATCTATAATATATAAAGAACTATCCAAATTCAGCAGTGAAACCAAATCATCTACTTTGAAAATGAATAAAAGACCTGAAGAGACATTTCAGATAACATATAAGCACATGAAAAGATGTTCAACATCATGAGCCATCAGAAAAATGCACACTAAAGCCACGTCACTATACACCTATCAGAATGCCTAAAATAAAAAGTAGTAACAAGACCAATGCTGGTGAGGATGCGGGGAAACGGGATCACTCACACTTGGCTGGTGGGAATGGAAGATGGTACAGCCATTCTGGAAAACAGCTTGACAGTTTCTTAAAAAACTAAATGTGCAATTGCCATAGGAGGCAGCACTCACATTCATGGGCAGTTATCCCAGAGAAATGAAGACTTATGTTCACACAAAAGCCTTTATGTATCTGTTCATAGCAGCATTATTTATAAAGGCTAGAAACTGGAAACAGCCCGGAGACTGCTCAGCAGGTGAATGGTTAAACAAACTGGTGCACCCAGGCCCCAGATACCACTCTGCAGTAGTTAATGACATCCGTTGTTCATCAGTCTTTCAAACTAGAAACCACCATCATGCTTAATCCCCTTTTTTCCATCCTGGGTCTGAGTGGATTTCATTTTGCATTTCTTTCCAATGCATTTTCCCTCTGTCCTTTCTGGTTGCGCCTCATGCCTCATTTGAACTGTTGTAAGAGCCACCGAATTGTTTCTCTGCCTCATCATGGAATCCTTTCTACACTTCATGCCCCGCATTGCCATTGGAACAATCTTTCCAAAACATGAACAAACTAACTTAAAAGAAATATCCCAGGTAGCCTTCCAAATAAGTATAAGCTTTCTGTTAGAAGTTTGACTTCTTGTCTATAGGGAACCCCAGGACTGTAGAGAGACGGATTTGCTGTCTGCATTTTAAGATCAGGCAGAAATCCCTGGAGGGGCCCATGTGGAATAGTGGCACAAATACTGGTTCTAGAATCAGAAGCCCTCATATCCTGGTTCTAACACTAGCTGGATGTTCTTGGGAAAGTTTTGGTTTCAAACCTCAGAAACTCCATTTCTTAAGAAATGGAGATGAGGAAGCATACTGAAGGGATCACACAAGGCTGCTGGGAGGAGCGGATGAGGGGCATGGTGAACATGCTGTGTAATCCGTGAAGCACGTCGTATGTGTGAGAAGTGGAGCTGTGTGGATAGCGGTTCTGGAATCATTGTATGAAAACGATGGAAAGCACATTCGTAGTTCTGCCTGATGATACCACTGGGCACCTGTGTTGTACATGCCTGCAACATGGGTGAGGCCCGGGTCAGTACAGCTCACAGTTTGGTTTTCATGCAGTTAGAAAGGCCCGAGAGGACCCTTCCCCCCTCCAGCTGTAGGAAGGAGGCGGCTGTCTCCTGCTTATATTTGGTGGGATTGTCTGTGGCTCCTTAGGGACAGGAATGCAGGGAGTGGGGGAAGAAAGCCGGCCTGACTGCTCGCTAGTCAGCCTTCCCCCAGGGAGGAGTGGAGGGGTCATTTCGTGGTAACTTGCCAAGTCTTTCTTAACCCATCTGCTCTTAGAAATGACCAGCATGACAAGTAAAAGACCCGTTAGAGACAGATGGGCTGTGTGTCCCCTGCGTTTATGGCTTTGTGGCCTCAGAGCTGCCAGAACTCGATAGCTTTCTGGGGAATGCTGGGTCAGCCAAGGGGCTGAAAATAGTGAGAGGAAGAAAATTCCCCCTCGCTGCTCTGGTCTGGGAGTGATTACTGAGGAGAGCGGCATGGAGGGCCCAGCCGTGGGGTCCCTCTCAAGCACACCCTCACCGCAGTGGGAATGCGGGTCTCAACCTCCCTAGGCCTCCGTGATTTTCGTCTG